>NC_057805.1:383672655-383849819 GCF_018294505.1 Triticum aestivum
TAAGTGTTGGTCTGAACCGGGCAGCCTGCGGGGCCACCTCGGGGCAACTTGAGGACTGGTTTTACTCATAGCTTGACCTATCCGGTGTGTCCTGAGAACGAGATACGTGCGACTCCTATCGGGATTGTCGACACATCGGGCGGCTTTGCTGGTCTTGTTTTACCATTGTCGAATGTCTTGTAACCGGGATTCCGAGACTGATCGGGTCTTCCTGGGAGAAGGAATATCCTTCGTTGACTGTGAGAGCTTGTGATGGGCTAAGTTGGGACACCCCTGCAGGGTATAAACTTTCGAGAGTCGTGCCCGTGGTTATGTGGCAGATGGGAATTTGTTAATGTCCGGTTGTAGAGAACTTGACACTTGACTTAATTAAAATACATCAACCGCGTGTGTAGCCATGATGGTCTCTTTTCGGCAGAGTCCGGGAAGTGAACACGGTTTGGGTTATGTATGAACGTAAGTAGTTTCAGGATCACTTCTTGATCACTTCTAGCTTCTCGACCGTTGCGTTGCTTCTCTTCTCGCTCTTATTTGCGTATGTTAGCCACCATATTTGCTTAGTGCTTGCTGCAGCTCCACCTCATTACCCCATCCTTCCCATAAGCTTAAATAGTCTTGATCTCGCGGGTGTGAGATTGCTGAGTCCTCGTGACTCACAGATTCTACCAAAACAGCTGCAGGTGCCGTTGATACCAGTGCAGGTGACGCGACCGAGCTCAAGTGGGAGTTTGACGAGGACCTTGGTCGTTACTATGTTTCGTTTCCTGATGATCAGTAGTGGAGCCCAGTTGGGACGATCGGGGATCTAGCATTTGGGGTTATCTTGTTTTCATTTGGATTTGACCGTAGTCTGTCTATGTCTGTATTTTGAATGATGTATGATTTATTTAAGTATTGTGTGAAGTGGCGATTGTAAGCTGTAACAGCCCCAAAATTGGGTTATCAATTTTTGTGTTGTTATTCTCTCCTGGCACTCATTTTCAAAATTTTCTCCTGAGTTTGCTGGATGACCCTGAGAAAAATTTGTCATTTCCAACCTTTCAAAATCCTGCTCATGTCTTTTTCCATGGGCAAGACCTCATTTGCATCAGCTCAATTCCTCTTAAACCCTAATTCCAAATTTTTGGAATTTGGATATGCCCTTGTGATTACAAAGGAGCCACTATTTTCCTTGTTCTGTTGATCCTCCCAATTGATCCCAGAGATCATCCTATCTTTCTTAACCTTGGATATGCAAAAATATTGCTAACTCCAATGCAATATTTTTGAATTATGATTTATTCCTTTTCTTGCCTTTCTGAGGAATAAAATCCAAAGGCATATCTAGCCATCTCCTAAATTCATGAGAATTGGTGGAGTTGATGCTTATGCCTAATCCAAGCTCTGGCAAGTATATTGGCCATAATTAAATAAGGAAAATTGCCTTTTCCTATTTAATGCCAATATTGCATTTCTGCCAATTTCCAAAGGAACTACTATTTTTATAGTAGAGAAAATTACCACATAAATTGTGGAGCTTGTCCTTGCTATATAATCACTAGTTCCATCCTAATATCATGATTCCACAGTTCAAAATTTGGCACATGATCCAATGCAAGTTTCTGCCTTCTCTGAAATTTTGCAAAGGAAGTGCTTTATTGCTAAGTCCAATTTAGCTGCAATTTTGCAGGGTGTTTGAAATTGTTAAATAACCCATGGATACCAAAGATGAGCTCAATACATTCATCCTAGCTCCCTGTGCAATTTTTCAAAGTTTCTGACCAGAACACAAGTTTGTGAAGGAAGTACCTTCATAGTGTTTCCAAATGGGATGAAACTTTTCCATCCTCTCAAGTATCTCAAATAATTATCCTCCACCCAAATTTAGTTCATTTCATTGAACTATGTGAGCACAGGAGCAATTCTTGTTTTCTGTCCAAGTTTTCAGTTTGTGAAGCAAGTGTATTTTATCTTGCTCCATTATGGCTGCTAATTTTTCCAGGCCTTCTCCTACTCATATAACCTATCTCCACAAGATTGTGGCTCATTTCACTTGACCAATTGCCCTGAGGATTTTTCTGAAGTTTTTGGACAGAAAAGATAGTTGTGAAGGAAGTACCATTTTGGTGAGTCCATTTGGTATGAACTTTGTACATCATCATGGTATGTTCAAATCATTAGGCTTTGCCAAGTTATAGCCCAATCCATCACTCCTAGTGAGTGTTTCATCATGATTAAGTTTCTGGGTCAGTTTTGGTGGTTGTACAGCAACTATGGTAAATAGTTGTCCATTTTACCTCAAAACTCCCAGGACCGTAGTCCTTTCTACCCCAAGCCTCCCGGACATCAAGTTTACCATTTACCCTCTCTGGTGTAATCTCTAGAGTGTGGTAAAGTTTGCAGCAGCAAACTTGTGGAGCTTGGTTTACTCAGCTCATTTTGTCTCTGCCCGTTTCTTTACCATGGTAATACTCCACTCTGGAAGGACTACGCGGTAGACATGAACTTACATCGGTAAAAAAACTAGAGCGCGCCATGCCAGTGGTGACTACGAGGGCAGCCAGCCAAAGCGGTGGTCTAGCCACTATTGTCGTCGGCAGCGCTGCTCCGACCGTCTCTGGCCTCGCCATTAATGTCCTACAACTCCCCCTCGGCGTCGTCTTCCCTCTCGACCTCTGGCCCCCTTTGTTTTCTTCTCCGGCGAGCCATGCCAATGAACAAAACAGTGCGCTCCTGTGCATCATCGCCTTCCTCCCTGATGTCCTCTTCCTCCGTTCGTCCGCAAGCTTTGCTCGTTCCGTGACTCTCTGGCGCTCGTCTGGATCCTCCTCGTCGCCTTCCCGCCGCTTCCCGTGAGCCTTGGCCGCGCCTGCGCCGTTGCCGACGCGCGGACATGTCGCCCGCCGCGTGCCACCTCCTCCCCTCCTTGCCCCAGCTATAAATAGCCAGCCCGAGCCTTCTCCGAGCAAGCCAGCCCCCTCCCCTCTCCCTCTGGAGCCCTCTCACACCCGTGCCCGGCCGAATCCCTCGCCGGAGCCCGGCAATTTAGCCGGAGTTCGCCCTCGGCCTCCGCACCCAAACTCCCTCTTAGGCCATCCCCTGCCTAGTTTGAGCCCATGGATGGACGCGCCACACTCCGGCGACCCTTCCCGGCCCGTCGCCCCTCCATTTCCCTCACCGGAGCCCCGTGTCCACCCGAGCCCGAAGCCCCTCTCCGTTGCGTGCCCCGCTCCTTCTTCTCCCGCGCTCCTCGCCGGCAACAGAGCCCACCACGAGATGTGCCTCGTCCTCCTGAGCTCGTGGGTAGGTCGCACGCCGCGAGTGGTGGCCGGAGTCACCGGCGCTCCTCGTCGGGGCGATCCCCTGCCTCGGCTCGTCGCGCCCCCGAGTGGGAGGAAGAAGAAGGCCAGGCGGGCCCCGCCCCGCGTTGACCCTGCCTCTGGGCCCCGCCTGTCAGCCTCTGCACGCTGACTGGGCCGGCTCGCTGAGCTGGCGTAAGTGGAGACGCCCCACGCGAATGCGCTTTCGTTTCTCGAAAGCGTACTTCGTCGCGGCTTCAGAGAGAAATGTGTTTTCGTTTTCTGAAAACGTACTTTCTGTCGCCTACGGTCAGTAATGCGCTTTCCTTTAGCCGAAAGCGTATTCCTCCTCTTCTTCGGGCCAGAATGCGCTTTCCTTTCTGGAAAGCGTATTTCTGAGAAAGACGCGACCTGTTTTTCTGCTAGGGCCCCGTTTGTAATGATTTTCTTTAATTATTGGTCCCTAATAGTTAAACGGTCATATCTTTTTACCCACAACTCCAAATGAGGTGAATCCAAAGCCCACGTCTTCGTTTCGTTGAGCTCGTTCCATTGATGCCATTTTCATAATATTTTCACACAGTGAAAATGACCTTTCTTCCCTTGCCCGTAAACAGCCCCCTCCGAGAAGGAACTGTTTCCGGCAAATCTTTTCGCGATCATTTCGCACTTCTTCCCGGAGTATTTGTTGACCCCCAGGCAAGCCAACCTCTTATCATGAGCCCCGAACTTGCATGTTGACTTTGCTTCCACCTTGTGTGTGTAGTTGCAGTTGTTTTATATCGTTTTCAACGGCAGTTATTTCTTTATACCTATCTTGCATGCTTGTGTTTCATGATACCTTTGCCATGTTAATTAGAATGTTATTATTAATAATGCCATGCCACTACTCTACTTTATTTGCATGTCATCGTTATAAACTGTTATGAGGATTGTAATGCACCATTGATATACTATTGTCGTGTCCTTTATGTTATAGTTGTGCACTTGAGGAGTTGAATATTTTGTTCGTGCATTTGTATGCGGCATGTTGCACTCATGTTAAATATGTTCATGATGATGGAGAAGGAAATAAAATGACTTAGTAATAACAAACCTCCTCCGTCATCGATGTGATCGAGTCATAGTGCCGCCAAACCGAACTTTTTCAGTGCAGCAACATTTGCCTTTTTGGGAAGGCCTTAATGCGAGCTATTGTCGTGACCTCTCGCCGGTGCCTCCCACTAGGGAAGGTTATGGGCGTGCTTACCCTGATCATGTAAGCGGACATAACCTTGTGTGCTCGTTTTTGAGATTTTTTGTACCAGTCCCCGAGTGGGAGATGACCACGACGGTGGTCGGGGTGTCTTTGGTAGACACGGGACCACCCAGGACCAGCCCGTTGGGGATTGGGTCGGAGTGGCCGGGAGAGCGTCATGGCAGTAGGTTGGTTTCGTCGGAATGCCGTCGGTCCACCCGAATGGGATGACGAGGCCATGGGTTCCGTGGTGTGGGTACAGTGTGCTACCTCTGCAGAGTGTATAAAGTCTATCGATAGCAACAGTTCGTAGTAGGTCCCACTATCAGGTCTTGGTCGAAATGGAGGGCAAACCGAAATAATTAAGTTGGTAAATAAATATGTGATAACAAGAATATGGTAACTTGAACTATGAGATAGTCGTGAGGAGTCACGACGATATTTTGATGATGAGATAAGTGGTTGTGATCGCCGTAAGGATCACGGGCCAAATATTGGTCGTGGTTGTGATCGCCGTAAGGATCACGGTTGGAGACCAAGTGTTGGTCGTGGTTGTGATCGTCGTAAGGATCACGAGTTGTTCTTGAGAAAGACCACTTTGGTGGTGTGTTTGTGATCCAGAGATGATCACAGTTGATAAGAGAATCCGAGGGACTCGGTGCACAAGTTTGGTTGCATTGCTGGAATAATATATCATTATTTGCATTTAAAGAACCATGATATAACAGAAAATGATTGCATAATGTTAACATGCTATGTCTGCATTGGATATTATTGGTAGTTTATTCAGCATAGTTTCTTGATGCCATGCTATGCTTTGATTGACATGTTAAGTTATGCCATGATTGAGATAAAATTCTATGTTTTGCTATTACAATGTTATAATCATGTTCTGATATGCCATGTCATTGCCATGTTAGTAGATGTTATGATTTTGTTCATGCTTAGTTGATTTTTATCATGCCATGTTTAGTAATTGATATGAGATAGGGTGTTGCATGCACTCGGTTCTTGCTTTGTTTGCAGCTTGTTTGGATGCTATGTATTTGGTTGTCTTGCAAGTACATTCAATGTACTGACCTGGCATGTCATGCCAGTTTTGTAGGTCGTACCCGAGTTGTTCGCTTGATCCGTCGTGCTAGGCCGTAACCTTGCCAGTCCTGTGAGTTTTGGAGCCCAGCCAGAGTTGTTATGCTGCCAAACCAAGACTTCCGCCGCCATTTTTATCAGACTTCCGCTGTCATTTAATAGCCTTAGGGCTATGCCAGATAATTATATTCATCAATGATGTAATCTCATATACATGTATTTGATTAATATTTTTGTACCTGCAATGCTGTATTATGGACCTGTCGTGCGTCAGGTGTTATCCTGGGCTGACGTGCGAAGGCCCCCTGCTCCATGCGGATCGGGGTGCCACAGGGCATGGTATCAGAGCAGCCAGGCTGGCATAGGTTATCCTAGTATTAGATCACCGCTACCATTAACCGGTAATGGCCCTAAGGGATTTGACCCATCCCTGCATACGGCATGGCCACTGTTAATCAACAGGTGGCGCAGTCGGGACCGACACGTCCTCACCCCGTTGTCCCCGCCTAGTTATCCGTGGCGTGAATAGCAACCATATCCTTTCGGGTCGGCCACACCGCTCACCCTTCGCCATTAAGGGAAAGGGACCACACCATATGGGCATGTCCCGCATAGCTGCCTATAAAAGCCTGCTTTCCGCTTGCCATATCGCTCACCCCTCAGTCAGCCATGTCCCTGCAGAGAAGCCTAGCTAGTAGCACTCCAGCCATGACTGGCACCTTCAAAGCTCCCAAGTTTTACACCCGCACCGGTGCCGTCAACCACACTGGCTTTCCACCCCTTCTTACTGAGATGCTCACCAAAGCCTTTGGCTGTAATGCTAGCCCTGATTACCTGGTGTTCCAATCGACACCCGTCCCTCACCTTCACCGCTATGATGCAAGAGTGCGCATCGTCCCAGGTCCCGCAGTAGATGGCCAGCCGTTGGTTTTTCAGGGGAGAGCCATGCCTACCTCTGATTTAGCCATTCAGGCCGCTGTCATGGAAGCTATGCTTCACCTCCGAACCAGGTACCCGCATATGGCTGCGAGGTGGGATTTCTGCTTTTACCCCATTGTGACAGAAGTAGGAATGCAGCCTTCTCCCGCTAGCCAAGGAGATGACCTTGCAATCGCTCGCCTGGTGCAGTATATTACCGCCCAGGGGATGATGATTTCCCAGATGCTTGCCGAGTGTTGAACTATGGACAACGATGCGGTGCGAGTCATCAAGGAAGCTTACCGTGAGGCTCGTAAATTCGCATATCAAGTCATTTGTCCAACGCCATCCGAACTAGTGCTGTCCTCTCAACCCGTGTTGTGGCCTAGACCCAACATCGTCACCCTCGACAAGGCTCTTTTACAGATCCACCAGCAGCATTTTCTCGGATCAATTTCAGCCACACCCCCAGCAGCCGAACCCCAACCATAGTAGTGTCGGATGATGAAGATGGAGATTGGCTCAGTCTTCGTCCTCCCGGAGAGCCCCAGCAAGGCAAGTCCTTTGCATGACCTCAGTCAAGCAGTAAGATGATCAGTTTGTCGGTTCATCCTCAATATGAGGGTAGAACTATGTATCCCTAGATGAGTTGCTTCGTTTAGCGCGTAGCGCGTTCGTGTTCTGTTGTCTGCTGGTACTGTTGTAGTATGTATGCTGTGTTCTATGTATGTTTTTGTGCTTTTGTTTTTGTGTTGTTTTTGCTTGTCTCTCTGTCAAGCAGAAATGTTTGACAGGGTTGACACTATGTTGCTAACAAGATTTTAATTAGTAGATCACATACACTAAATTAACCCTGACTCGTCTCGAGTCTATAATAAAATGCGCGCTGGTGTAGGTATATGTATACCAGGAGTACATATACCCACTAGCATTAAAACCCCGTAGAATGATTTTGCCTGGTGTGTTTTCCGTTGCATGTTTATTGCCTCTGTCTGTTTGCTAGTTTAGATTTTTCTGCATACTGCACGCATACCCGGTTCACCCACGAGTACATTCAGGCAGTACTCGGGGAAATGCAAAGTCACATATCCCTATCTATCTGTGCATACGCCGTGTGCCGGATTTCCAACTCTAGAAACCCCGCAGAGGCATTTCCGCTTGGAAATTCCTTGTCTCTAATTCTTTTTCCTGATTTCATTTCCAGAGAAACACTGCCAATTTTATTTCACTCGATCTAGTACATCTACCCCGATACAGGTTTCACCCTTGATTCTACCTCGACACCTACGTTTCGTGGAGGAATCCGCGATTTTTTTTTTCTCGGTGCCCCCAACTCGTTTGAGTTTAACCAAAGGGTAAATTAACCCCGAGGTTTTTCTCCGGAGTTGTTATTCTTTCGTTTGTGCTCTAACCCTAGGAATCTCGAGGACGAGATTTCTTTTTAAGAGGGGAAGAGTTGTAACACCCCCAAAATTGGGTTATCAATTTTTGTGCTGTTATTCTCTCCTGGCACCCATTTTCAAAATTTTCTCCTGAGTTTGCTGGATGACCCTGAGAAAATTTTGTCATTTCCAACCTTTCAAAATCCTGCTCATGTCTTTTTCCGTGGGCAAGACCTCATTTGCATCAGCTCAATTCCTCTTAAACCCTAATTCCAAATTTTTGGAATTTGGATATGCCCTTGTGTTTACAAAGGAGCCACCATTTTCCTTGTTCTGTTGATCCTCCCAATTGATCCCAGAGATCATCCTATCTTTCTTAACCTTGGATATGCAAAAATATTGCTAAGTCCAATGCAATATTTTTGAATTATGATTTATTCCTTTTCTTGCCTTTCTGAGGAATAAAATCCAAAGGCATATCTAGCCATCTCCTGAATTCATGAGAATTTGTGGAGTTGATACTTATGCCTAATCCAAGCTCTGGCAAGTATATTGGCCATAATTAAATAAGGAAAATTGCCTTTTCCTATTTAATGCCAATATTGCATTTCTGCCAATTTCCAAAGGAACTACTATTTTATAGCAGAGAAAATTCCCACATAAATTGTGGAGCTTGTCCTTAATATATAATCACTAGTTCCATCCTAATATCATGATTCCACAGTTCAAAATTTGGCACATGTTCCAATGCAAGTTTCTGCCTTCTCTGAAATTTTGCAAAGGAAGTGTTTTATTGGTAAGTCCAATTGAGCTGCAATTTGGCAGGGTGTTTAACATTGTTACATAACCCATGAATTCCAAAGATGAGCTCAATACATTCACCCTAGCTCCCTGTGCAATTTTTCAAATTTTCTGACCAGAACACAAGTTTGTGAAGGAAGTACCTTCATAGTGTTTCCAAATGGGATGAAACATTTCCATCCTCTCAAGTATCTCAAATCATTGTCCTCCGCCCAAATTCAGTTCATTTCATTGAACTATGTGAGGATAGGAGCAATTCTTGTTTTCTGTCCAAATTTTCTGTTTGTGAAGCAAGTGTATTTTATCTTGCTCCATTATGGCTGATAATTTTTCCAGGCCTTCTCCTACTCATATAACCTATCTCCACAATATTGTGGCTCATTTCACTTGACCAATTGCCCTGAGGATTTTTCTAAAGTTTTTGGACAGAAATGATAGCTGTGAAGGAAGTACCATTTTGGTGAGTCCATTTGGTATGAACTTTCTACAGCATCATGGTATGCTCAAATCATCAGGCTTTGCCAAGTTATAGCCCAATCCATCACTCCTAGTGAGTGTTTCATCATGATTAAGTTTCTGGATCAGTTTTGGTGGTTGTACAGCAACTATGGTAAATAGTTGTCCATTTTACCTCAAAACTCCCAGGACTGTAGTCCTTTCTACCCCAAGCCTCCCGGACATCAAGTTTACCATTTAACCTCTCTGGTTTAATCTCTAGAGTGTGGTAAAGTTTGCAGGCAGCAAACTTGTGGAGCTTGGTTTACTCAGCTCATTTTGTCTCTCCCGTTTCTTTACCAAGGTAATACTCCACTCTGGAAGGACTACGCGGTAGACATGAACTTACATCAGTAAAAAAACCAGAGCGCGCCATGCCAGTGGTGACTACGAGGGCAGCCAGCCAAAACGGTGGTCTAGCCACTGTTGTCGTCGGCAGCGCTGCTCCGACCGTTTCTGGCCGCACCATTAATGTCCTACAGCTCCCCCTCGGCGTCGTCTTCCCTCCGGACCTCTGGCCCCCTTCGTTTTCTTCTCCGGCGAGCCGTGCCAATGACCGAAACAGTGTGCTCCTGTGCATCGTCGCCTTCCTCCCTGATGTCCTCTTCCTCCGTTCGTCCGCAAGCTTTGCTCGTCGCCGTGACTCTCTGGCGCTCGTCTGCATCCTCCTCGTCGCCTTCCCGCCGCTTCCCGTGAGCCTTGGCCGCACCTGCGCCGTCGCCGACACGCG
The DNA here is from genome assembly GCF_018294505.1 of Triticum aestivum. NCBI lineage: Eukaryota > Viridiplantae > Streptophyta > Magnoliopsida > Poales > Poaceae > Triticum > Triticum aestivum. The sequence goes on from NC_057805.1 coordinate 383,682,586, forward strand.
GACACGTCGCCCGCCGCGTGCCACCTCCTCCCCTCCTTGCCCCGGCTATAAATAGCCAGCCCGAGCCTTCTCCGAGCAAGCCAACCCCCTCCCATCTCCCTCTGGAGCCCTCTCACACCCGCGCCCGGCCGAATCCATCGCCGGAGCCCGGCAATTTAGCCGGAGTTCGCCCTCGGCCTCCGCACCCAACCTCCCTCTCAAGCCATCCCCTGCCCAGTCCGAGCCCATGGATGGACGCGCCACTCTCCGGCGACCCTTCCCGACCCGTCGCCCCTCCATTTCCCTCACCGGAGCCCCGTGTCCACCCGAGCTCGAAGCCCCTCTCCGCTGCGTGCCCCGCTGCTTCTTCTCCCGCGCTCCTCAACGGCAACAGAGCCCACCACGAGATGCGCCTCGTCCTCCTGAGCTCGTGGGTAGGTTGCACGCCGCGAGTGGTGGCCGAAGTCGCCGGTGCTCCTCGTCGGGGCGATCCCCTGCCTCGGCTCGTCGCGCCCCCGAGTGGGAGGAAGAAGAAGGCCAGGCGGGCCCCGCCCAGCATTGACCCTGCCTCTAGGCCCCGCCTGTCAGCCTCTACACGCTGACTGAGCCGGCTCGCTGAGCTAGCGTAAGTGGAGACGCCCCACGCGAATGCGCTTTCGTTTCTCGAAAGCGTACTTCGTCGCGGCTTCAGAGAGAAATGTGTTTTCGTTTTCTGAAAACGTACTTTCTGTCGCCTGCGGTCAGTAATGCGCTTTCCTTTAGCCAAAAGCGTATTCCTCCTCTTCTTGGGCCAGAATGCGCTTTCCTTTCTGGAAAGCGTATTTCTGAGAAAGACGCGATCTGTTTTTCTACTAGGGCCCCGTTTGTAATTATTTTCTTTACAGATTGGTCCCTGATAGTTAAACGGTCATATCTTTTTACCCACACCGCCAAATGAGGTGAATCCAAAGCCCACGTCTTCGTTTCGTCGAGCCCGTTCCGTTGATGTCATTTTCATAATATTTTCACACAGTGAAAATGACCTTTTTTCCCTTGCCCGTAAATAGCCCCCTCCGAGAAGGAACTGTTTCCGGCAAATCTTTTCGCGATCATTTCGCACTTCTTCCCGGAGTATTTGTCGACCCCCAGGCAAGCCAACCTCTTATCATGAGCCCCGAACTTGCATGTTGACTTTGCTTGCACCTTGTGTGTGTGTAGTTGCAGTTGTTTTATATCGTTTTCATCGGCAGTTATTTCTTTATACATATCTTGCATGCTTGTGTTTCATGATACCTTTGCCATGTTAATTAGAATGTTATTATTAATAATGCCATGCCACTACTCTACTTTATTTGCATGTCATCGTTATAAACTGTTATGAGGATTGTAATGCACCGTTGATATACTATTGTCGTGTCCTTTATGTTATAGTTGTGCACTTGAGGAGTTGAATATTTTGTTCGTGCATTTGTATGCGGCATGTTGCACTCATGTTAAATATGTTCATGATGATGGAGAAGGAAATAAAATGACTTAGTAATAACAAACCTCCTCCGTCATCGATGGGATCAAGTCATAGTGCCGCCAAACCGAACTTATTCAGTCCAGCAACATTTGCCTTTTTGGGAAGGCCTTAATGCGAGCTATTGTCGTGACCTCTCGCCGGTGCCTCCCACTAGGGAAGGTTATGGGCGTGCTTACCCTGATCAGGTAAGCGGACATAACCTTGTGTGCTCATTTTTGAGATTTTTTGTACCAGTCCCCGAGTGGGAGTTGACCACGACGGTGGTCGGGGTGTCTTTGGTAGACACGGGGCCACCCAGGACCCGCCCGTTGGGGATTGGATCGGAGTGGCCGGGAGAGCGTCATGGCAGTAGGTTGGTTTCGTCGAAATGGTGTTGGTCCACCCGAATGGGATGACGAGGCCATGGGTTCCGTGGTGTGGGTACAGTGTGCTACCTCTGCAGAGTGTATAAAGTCTATCGATAGCAGCAGTTCGTAGTAGGTCCCACTATCAGGTCTTGGTCGAAATGGAGGACAAAGCGAAATAATTAAGTTGGTAAATAAATATGTGATAACAAGAATATGGTAACTTGAACTATGAGATAGTCGTGAGGAGTCACGACGATATTTTGATGATGAGATAAGTGGTTGTGATCGCCGTAAGGATCACGGGCCAAATATTGGTCGTGGTTGTGATCGCCGTAGGGATCACGGTTGGAGACCAAGTGTTGGTCGTGGTTGTGATCGCCGTAAGGATCACGAGTTGTTCTTGAGAAAGACCACTTTGGTGGTGTGTTTGTGATCCAGAGATGATCACAGTTGATAAGAGAATCCGAGGGACTCGGTGCACAAGTTTGGTTGCATTGCTGGAATAATATATCATTATTTGCATTTAAAGAACCATGATAGAACAGAAGATGATTGCATAATGTTAACATGCTATGTCTGCATTGGATATTATTGGTAGTTTATTCAGCATAGTTTCTTGATGCCATGCTATGCTTTGATTGACATGTTAAGTTATGCCATGATTGAGATAAAATTCTATGTTTTGCTATTACAATGTTATAATCATGTTCTGATATGCCATGTCATTGCCATGTTAGTAGATGTTATGATTTTGTTCATGCTTAGTTGATTTTTATCATGCCATGTTTAGTAATTGATATGAGATAGGGTGTTGCATGCGCTCGGTTCTTGCTTTGTTTGCAGCTTGTTTGGATGCTATGTATTTGGTTATCTTGCAAGTACATTCAATGTACTGACATGGCGTGTCATGCCAGTTTTGTAGGTCGTACCCGAGTTGTTCGCTTGATCTGTCGTGCTAGGCCGTAACCTTGCCAGTCCTGTGAGTTTTGGAGCCCAGCCAGAGTTGTTATGCCGCCAAACCAAGACTTCCGCCGCCATTTTTATCAGACTTCCGCTGTCATTTAATAGCCTTAGGGCTATGCCAGATAATTGTATTCATCAATGATGTAATCTCATATACATGTATTTGATTAATATTTTTGTACCTGGAATGTTGTATTATGGACCTGTCGTGCGTCAGGTGTTATCCTGGGCTGACGTGCGAAGGCCCCCTGCTCCATGCGGATCGGGGTGCCACAGGGCATGGTATCAGAGCAGCCAGGCTGGCATAGGTTATCCTAGTATTAGATCACCGCTACCATTAACCGGTAATGGCCCTAAGGGATTTGACCCATCCCTGCATACGGCATGGCCACTATTAATCAACAGGTGGCGCAGTCGGGACCGACACGTCCTCACCCCGTTGTCCCCGCCTAGTTATCCGTGGCGCGAATAGCAACCATATCCTTTCGGGTCGGCCACACCGCTCACCCTTCGCCATTAAGGGAAAGTGGCCACACCATGAGGGCATGCCCCGCATAGCTGCCTATAAAAGCCTCCTTTCCGCTCGCCGTATCGCTCACCCCTCAGTCAGCCATGTCCCTGCAGAGAAGCCTAGCTAGTAGCACTCTAGCCATGACTGGCACCTTCAAAGCTCCCAAGTTTTACACCCGCACCGGTGCCGTCAACCACACTGGCTTTCCACCCCTTCTTACTGAGATGCTCACCAAAGCCTTTGGCTGTAATGCTAGCCCCGATTACCTGGTGTTCCAATCGACACCCGTCCCTCACCTTCACCGCTATGATGCAAGAGTGCGCATCGTCCCAGGTCCCGCAGTAGATGGCCAGCCGTTGGTTTTTCACGGGAGAACCATGCCTACCTCTGATTTAGCCATTCAGGCCGCTGTCGTGGAAGCTATGCTTCACCTCCGAACCAGGTACCCGCATATGGCTGCGAGGTGGGATTTATGCTTTTACCCCATTGTGACAGAAGTAGGAATGCAGCCTTCTCCCGCTAGCCAAGGAGATGACCCTGCAATCGCTCGCCTGGTGCAGTATATTACCGCCCAGGGGGTGATGATTTCCCAGATGCTTGCCGAGTTTCGAACTCTGGACAACGATGCGGTGTGAGTCGTCAAGGAAGCTTACCGTGAGGCTCGTAAATTCGCATCTCAAGTCATTTTTCCAACGCCATCCGAACCAGTGTTGTCCTCTCAACCCGTGTTTTGGCCTAGACCCAACATCGTCACCCTCGACAAGGCTCTTTTACAGATCCACCAGCAGCATTTGCTCGGATCAATTTCAGCCACACCCCCAGCAGCCGAACCCCAACCCATAGTAGTGTCGGATGATGAAGATGGAGATTGGCTCAGTCTTCGTCCTCCCGGAGAGCCCCAGCAAGGCAAGTCCTTTGCATGACCTCAGTCAAGCAGTAAGATGATCAGTCTGTCAGTTCATCCTCGATATGAGGGTAGAACTATGTATCCCTAGATGAGTTGCTTCGTTTAGCGCGTAGCGCGTTCATGTTCTGTTGTCTGCTGGTACTATTGTAGTCCGTATGCTGTGTTCTATGTATGTTTTTGTGCTTTTGTTTTTGTGTTGTTTTTGCTTGTCTCTCTGTCAAGCAGAAAGTTTGACAGGGTTGACACTGTGTTGCTAACAAGATTTTAATTAGTAGATCACATACACTAAATTAACCCTGACTCGTCTCGAGTCTATAATAAAATGTGTGCTGGTGTAGGTATATGTATACCAGGAGTACATATACCCACTAGCATTAAAACCCCGTAGAATGATTTTGCCTGGTGTGTTTTCCGTTGCATGTTTATTGCCTCTGTCTGTTTGCTAGTTTAGATTTTTCTGCATACTGCACGCATACCCGGTTCACCCACGAGTACATTCGGGCAGTACTCGGGGAAATGCAAAGTCACATATCCCTATCTATATGTGCATACGCCGTGTGCCGGATTTCCAACTCTAGAAACCCCGCAAAGGCATTTCCGCTTGGAAATTCCTCGTCTCTAATTCTTTTTCCTGATTTCATTTCCAGAGAAACACTGCCAATTTTATTTCACTCGATCTAGTACATCTACCCCGATACAGGTTTCACCCTTGATTCTACCTTGACACCTACGTTTCGTGGAGGAATCCGTGATTTTTTTTCTCGGTGCCCCCAACTCGTTTGAGTTTATCCAAAGGGTAAATTAACCCTGAGGTTTTTCTCCGGAGTTGTTATTCTTTCGTTTGTGCTGTAACCCTAGGAATCTCGAGGATGAGATTTCTTTTTAAGGGGGGAAGAGTTGTAACAGCCCCAAAATTGGGTTATCAATCTTTGTGCTGTTATTCTCTCCTGGCACTCATTTTCAAAATTTTCTCCTGAGTTTGCTGGATGACCCTGAGAAAAATTTGTCATTTCCAACCTTTCAAAATCCTGCTCATTTCTTTTTCCGTGGGCAAGACCTCATTTGCATCAGCTCAATTCCTCTTAAACCCTAATTCCAAATTTTTGGAATTTGGATATGCCCTTGTGTTTACAAAGGAGCCACCATTTTCCTTGTTCTGTTGATCCTCCCAATTGATCCCAGAGATCATCCTATCGTTCTTAACCTTGGATATGCAAAAATATTGCTAAGTCCAATGCAATATTTTTGAATTATGATTTATTCCTTTTCTTGCCTTTCTGAGGAATAAAATCCAAAGGCATATCTAGCCATCTCCTAAATTCATGAGAATTGGTGGAGTTGATGCTTATGCCTAATCCAAGCTCTGGCAAGTATATTCGCCATAATTAAATAAGGAAAATTGCCTTTTCCTATTTAATGCCAATATTGCATTTCTGCCAATTTCCAAAGGAACTACTATTTTTATAGCGGAGAAAACTCCCACATAAATTGTGGAGCTTGTCCTTGCTATATAATCACTAGTTCCATCCTAATATCATGATTCCACAGTTCAAAATTTGGCACATGATCCAATGCAAGTTTCTGCCTTCTCTGAAATTTTGCAAAGGAAGTGCTTTATTGCTAAGTCCAATTGAGCTGCAATTTGGCAGGGTGTTTAACATTGTTAAATAACCCATGGATACCAAAGATGAGCTCAATACATTCACCCTAGCTCCCTGTGCAATTTTTCAAAGTTTGTGGCTTTTCTAAAAATACTTAGGCATTTCCAAAAATCACCAACTGCACATGCCCACTGTTTAGAACATATCCAACATGGAACATTTCAGTTTGGGATTATTTGGACATTTAAAATATTTAGTAGCATTTAAATGTCCAAATGCAAATAGCATATGATTTAATCCAGTGACCTTAAGATGACCTAGAAAATTGTGAACCAATTTTGCTAGAGGTTCTAACCCAGGACAAAAATGATGGACATTTTAGAAGGGCATTTCAAGTTCATTGAAAAAGATTTTAGTAAACCCTAGTTGTCTTCAGGGGGTGCTCGGGGGTTCTGTCATCCCCATTTCAACTTTCTGTGAAAAGTATACATGATGCAACACGAGATGCTAGCACTAGGCATTGTCAGAACTAGGGATGTGACAGCACGCCACGGCATTTGGAGTAAAATCCAAGAGGCGGAAGCCATAGGTGTGTATGATGTCACTGAAGAAATCGGAGAAAGGGGGACAGAGCCCACAGGAGAAGTAATCAACGAAGAACGGGTACCGATTCGGGGCGGCCTCGGCGCAATTAGCGGGGATGACACGCGTGGCTGGATGCCCCGTCGTCTCCCCCCCCCCCCCGTCTTGCACACCCATAGGGGCTTGAAGCAGTCCCGGAGCTCGAACATGTCGACCGTTGAGGGGAAGTAGGCGTGCTGCATCCGCCGCACCACCAACTCGCTCTCCGGCGGCTCCTTCTCCCCGGCGTCCTTGGCCACTCCCTTGCCGTTGTTGGTTTTGGGTGCCATGGCGGCCGCGGGAAGTGGGGAATGGAGGATGGCAAAGGCGCGGCGGCGGCGAGCGGAGGCGAAATCTTGGGAAGGAAGGAGAAGGGGACGGCGGTTCCGAGATTGAAGAAGATGCAGGGGGTAAATGAGCAGCGCGCCCGCAGTTATTCCTTTTTTACGGGGAAGGCGCAGGCCGCCTCTTTTCCCATTAACTGCGATGTGACGCAGTCGTGCGGGAACCGCCCCATGCATGACCCCCACGTCACGCATTCAACGCGGGTTGTGGGGAAGCGCAGCAGGCGAAAAATTACTGCGGTAAAATCCCGTCCCGACTGCCCGCGCACCGTTCTAGGCCTGGCCCAACAACGTGTCGCGCTTATGTGTGGCCCAGGCCCGGGGGCTTCTGTCGGTGTACTAAAGTAGGGGCACTCCTTTGTACCCCTTTACTTGTGCACAGACAGTCAGAGCCGCGCCCACGGCCACGCTAAGCAGAGCAGAGGAGGGAAACCGGGAAGAAGCCGGAGCACAAGACGGTCAAGGCAACGCCAAGACCAGAAACACCAAAGAGCAAAAGGGCGAGGTGGACTCCCCCGGCAAGGCCCTTGCCAGGGCGGCCTCCGCGGCCCCGGCAAGAGCCTTGCCGGGGCAACTTGCCCAGTACCAACAGAGCGAGCCAGCGTCGAGCCCAAGAGTTCCAAACGCGCCAACGACTATGTTGGGACCAAGGCTCGGGAGGCACCTCTGTGGTGGCATGCAGATCTTTGTCAAGATCATAAACACACACAATCAGATGAGGACCAGAGAACAACGACCCTCGGTGGGATCCTAGCCGAGGGGATCCACAAGACCCCCGGCAAGCGCTTTGCCGGGGGCGGCTGCAATGCCACGGCAAGACCCTTGTCGGGCCCCCGGCAAGACCCTTGCCAAGGGCATCAGCGGGGCCACTGCCAAGCCCGCACCAGCCAAGACTCCACCGCCGTCCCCAAGCAGCTGGTAGCTCAACCAGCTGGGCAGGCACCTGTGTGGCAACGGGCGGCCTCTACACCAACTCAGCAAGCACTTGCGTGGTGGCATGCAGATCTTCGTGAAGGCCTTGCCACCGTGCCACCTCAGCTACCTGCCTGCCTACATGGCACCGCATGCATCGCTGGCCAGGGCGCGTGTCGAAGCGAGGCGGAGCGGCGACGGACAGGACGGGCCTCGTTCCCGTCCCCAATAAAGCTAATGGACACCTAAGTAGCACATTTAATGCATTTTGTCCCCTAATGCCGGGCGATAAGCTTGCGCACTGTAGACCTTTCCACCTCCTGTGTGCCACTATGGCAGCCCCTTTCGACTATAAAAGGAGGCCCGGGGCATACTGGAGAGGGATTCGGCTCTTTTGGGCAAGTTACACTCCGTAGCTAGCTCAAGAACACAAGAACACTCAATACATCCACCAAAGCAGGACTAGGGTATTACGCATCCTTGCGGCCCGAACCTGGGTAAACGATCCGTGTGCTTCTTGTTAGACCTGCTCTTCTCACAACCCCGCGCCCGCCAACCGTAGAAGGGATTCCAGTGATCCCATAGGTGTCGTTTCCCCGACATCTTTGGCGCGCCAGGTAGGGGGCGCAGTTGTGAGAATCTGGTTTAGCAACCAGCTTAGCAGTTTCTCGTGGCCATGGTTTCTAAGGAAGAAGACGGCCAAGAGGACGGCGCCGCCTGCAAGCACGAAGGGCGCCGGTACGGCGACGGGAAAGCTAAGTTATGCCAAACTTCAAATATTTCCTTTTTATATAAGGCTATTCCCCTCGGAGATCTTGTTCTTTGTATGGAAAACCTGCACGCAAAGGGGCCCTCCCGCGATTGGCAACGCCCTTGTTCTGTTTCAGGTCTGCTCAATAGCTCAAGCGGCCGCGTTGAGAGTGGCAGGGTAGCCTTCCGCAACCGGCAACGCTCTCGATTCTAACTCGAGTCAAGCTCGACAGTTCGAGCGGCCATGTTGGGGGCAGCAAGGTGGTTCGCCCGGCTGCAAGCACACCCGGCAGGCCATTGGGGATTCGTCCTCAAGATGCCGCCCTGGGTTTACGTGCCGGCAAGCCTACCCGGTTAACGTAGGGTGGACGTACAAAGGAAAATCGAACAGGAAAATAACATGCATTGTAGCAAGAGTACTACAGAGTTATATTACATAAATTGTTGCCGTGGTTCTAACTAAAGATAGAAATTGTCTTGGTCATGAACCTGCAGCGGCAATGAGAAACGGGGTGCCTAATCCCGGCGCTGGCCCTCCACCCTCTGGATTCCGTCGATGCGCCTGATGATGGGCTTGATACGCTCCTTGAGCGCCGCGATGTCCGCATCTTCCGGCAAGCTCTCTAGCGCAGCTTCGAAGTCGAGGTCAGGATTCTAGTGCGCCACCTTGGCGAGGACCTTGGTCATGGCACCCCGGCAAAGCCTCCGGGACTCATCGGCCAGGGAGGCCGCCCGGTTGGAGTGAAGCTGCTCCAGGGCCCCGAGGACGCCCTCGAAGAAGACGGTGAGCTTGGCGTTGGGGCTCACATTGCGCTCCGGGGTATACCTTACCTTTGGCATCCCCATGGTAGCCAGCTGCGTGGTGATCCTGCCGGCGACATTCTCGAGGCGCCCGATCCAGCGATTCTTGCCCTCCACAAAGTCTTTATGGTTGGCGGTCTCGTTCTTCCGCAGCTGCTTCTCGGCCTCCAGATTCCTGGCCAGGGTCCCTTCCCGGGCCTTGGCCTTCGAGAGTGTCTTCTCAAGACCCTCCAGCTTCAGCGTCAGATCCTTGATGGAGTCGTTGGCCTTGGAGAGCTGCTCAGCCTTGCCAAGGACTGCGCCCTGCGCCTCAACCAGGGCACCGTTGAGCATGTTCTTCTCCTCGGCCAGCTTCAGGGTCTGGTCCTTCAGCCCGTCCCACTCCACCTCCAGCACCTTCACCCTGCCGGTGTGAACCAGAGCCTGGGCATCGAGTGCCTCTTTGTGCCTCTGCTCCAGCTCCCGGGTCCGCTGCGCAACGAGCTTTTCCACCTCCTCATCTTTGCCGCGGAGCGTTGCGGCAAGATTCTCCTCACGCGTGGCAAGGTCCTCCTCCTGGGAGTTCAGCGCGGCCTGGTGCTGGGTTCGAGCGGCCTCGGCTGCGGCGGCCAAGTTCTGCGCCGTCTCTTGGGCCTTCTCGATGTCGGCCCGCTGCGTGGTGAGCCCCACCTCGCGCTTGGCCAGCTCGCCCTGGGCGGCTTTCAGCTCCTCACAAGCTTGGTGGAACCAAGTTTGCGCCTCGGCGATGCGTCCCTTGAGGTCCGCCTCCGCCTTGTCGACCGTTGCCATCCTGGACTTGGCCTTGTCCAAGCGGGCGCGGTGGAGCGCCTGGAGCTTCCGAAAGTTGGCGCCCATGGCCTGGAGAAGCCGCTCCTCCTGAGAACCGTCGTCACTGGTGCCCGGCTCATCAACAACCTCGAGCTCGGCGGCGGCAAGCACCTCCTCGTCGAACGCCTCTCCCTCGACGGGCACCCTGGAGCTCGACGCCCCTGGGAGGTGGACGAAAAGGTCGTCACCTACCTTCTGATACCTGCCGGATCCAGAGGCAGTGGAGGAGGAAGGCTGGTCATCGACCGCCTCCTCCTCGGCAGCGGACTTGCCGGCCTCCCCGGCAGGCCCCTTGCCGGCCTCCTCGGCAGTAGCCTTACCGGGCTCCCCGGCAGGCCCCTTGGCTGCGTCCTCAGCAGCGCCCTTGGCGGTCTCCTCGGCAGCAATCTTCTCGGCCTCTGCCGCAGCATCCTTGGCGACATCCTCGATGACGGTGTCGATGTCCTCTGGGTCCACCGAGGGGAAATCTATATACCGAGAAGGAGATGGGGCGAGGCCAAGATCAAGATTCAGAAAGAACAGAAAAAAGAACAGGGACAGAGGGCAAGCGACTTACCCGTGCCGGGTTGGGAAGCAGAGGTCCCCTCCCCGCCAACGTTTGGTGCCGAAGCAAAGCCACCAGCACCCGTGTTCGCCTCCTCCTCCGTGTGCATGGGCTTGGTGCTTGGCGCCTTTGCCGGGGACGCCCCTCGGGGCGGCATGGTCGATGGGGGCGGCGTGTTGGGGGTAGCCCTCTGTGGCTCCTCCTGCTGTTGTCCCCTCCTGCAATCACGGCAAGGTTAGCACCAAGGGATCATACCCCTAACACACGTTGACGAGGGGCGAGTGATGAACTTACGCTAGGGGCTGTGCCGGGGGCTGCTGTCTGGACTGCTCAACACCACCAGCGGTGTGCCGGCAGCGCCTGCCGGGGGCTGGCTGCCCGCCGAGGCCCTGGCCCTCTTCACCCTCTGGGCCAGCGTCTCCTCGTCCCTGCAAAGATGAAAACAAGTCAAGATAAGCGGCACGGTCTGAGGGGATGAGGATGATAGAAAGGAACAAGATACTTACTCGTCCTCCACCTCCTCCTCTGCTGCTTTCCTCTTCCTCCTTGGGCTGAGAGACCCGAAGTCGAAGATGACCCCCGCGTTATCATCTGTCGGGGGAGGGGAAGCTGATGGAGTCCAAGGACGCTTGGACGAAGAAGAGGCAGTTGCTCTCTTCTTCGCCACCGCGGCCTTCACCGACTTCTTCGCCACCGCGGCCCTTGGCTGGCGCCCGGACCCCTCCTGGGCTTGCCGCAGTTGTACAGCCCTGCCGGGTCGGCTCGGCTCTCCGAAGGTGGCCCGCCACAGGACTCACCCTCTCCCCGTGGTCGGAGGGTCGACAGCCTCGGCCTCCTCCTCCTCCGATGGCTCATCGACCACATCTTCGACGAGAGGGGCCCCGGTGTCGGCGCTGCTGGCCTTCCCAGCGGACTCCGCCTACTGGGAGAGCTCCTTCTCCGCCTCCGCCGCGGCCTTGTCCTCCACACCGTCGGCGCTCCCGGCCTCCCTGGCAAGCTCTGCCTCCGCCGCCCTGGCGGCAATGTAGTCCAGCTCCGTGTGGGTGGTCTCCTGGACAAGCCGTGGCTCGGCGCTGACGTACTTCTCCTCCAGGGTGTCAAAAAACTCCTGCACCTGATCCTCTCGCGGCTCGGCCCAACTTGGGACGAGGTCATGCGCGTTGAACTCCGACATCATGGCGATGATGTCGTTCCGACGCGAGTTGTTGCTCAGCGGGACCATCCCCGCCGGCAACTTGAACAAGGGCCCCCTGGCGGGCTTGCCGGCCTTCGCGGCAGCCCTCGCGGCCTTGCCGGACCGCTCGACCTCGCCGTCGCAGTTCACGTCGAGCTGGAAGAGCCGCTGGCAGAAGTGGGCGTGCCCCATCACCGTGAGGTTGTGGTCCAGACCGGGGCGGAGCCTCATGATGTCTGCGGCATTCGTGAAAAGCCAGCATGGCCTCCCCCTTGTTGTGCAGCGGAGCGATTCGGCGGCGGATGAAATCCACCCCGATCATCTCAAGGGTGAGCCCGGCCTCGGTGAGACGAAGAATCCTGGTGGTGGCGACCGTGAGCTTCTTGTCGTTGACGTCGACATCACTCCAGTCGCTCCCGTGGACCGGCGGCGCGTGGCAGACCGGGCAAAAGTCTGGCGGATCTTTCTCTTCAATCCAGCACCACCGGCCCCGCCGCTCCTCCCACCTCTCCTTTTGGGCGCCATCCGGATATGTCCCTTTCTCCTGGGTCCTTGGAATCCAGGCGACACAACGCGAAATGGCGCCCCCCTTCTGGATACGAGGGAAGAAGTAGTGGCGGAAGAGCGCCGTGTTGGGATGCACCCCGGCGAAACCCTCGCAGAGATGCGCAAATAATTAGTAGCATTTAAATGTCCAAATGCAAATAGCATATGATTTAATCCAGTGACCTTAAGATGACCTAGAAAATTGTGAACCAATTTTTCCAGAGGTTCTAACCCAGGACAAAAATGATGGACATTTTAGAAGGGCATTCCAAGTTCATTGAAAAAGATTTTAGTAAACCCTAGTTGTTTTCAGGGGGTGCTGGGGGGTTCTGTCATCCCCATTTTGACTTTCTGTGAAAAGTATACATGATGCAACACGAGATGCTAGCACTAGGCATTGTCAGAACTAGGGATGTGACAGCACGCCACGGCATTTGGAGTAAAATCCAAGAGGCGGAAGCCATAGGTGTGCATGATGTCGCTGAAGAAATCGGAGAAAGGGGGACAGAGCCCACAGGAGAAGTAATCCACGAAGAATGGGTACCAATTCGGGGCGGCCATAGCGCAATTAACGGGGTTGACACGCATGGCTGGATGCCCCGTCGTCTCCCCCCCCGTCTTGCTCCCCCATAGGGGCTTGAAGCAGTCTTGGAGCTTGAACACGTCGACCGTCGAGGGGAAGTAGGCGTGCTGCGTCCGCCGCACCGCCAACTCGCTCTCCGGCGGCTCCTTCTCCCCGGCATCCTTGGCCACTCCCTTGCCTTTGTTGGTTTTGGGAGCCATGGCGGCCGTGGGAAGTGGGGAATGGAGGATGGCAAAGGCGCGGCGGCGGCGAGCGGAGGCGAAATCTTGGGAAGGAAGGAGAAGGGGACGGTGGTTCCGAGATTGAAGAAGATGAAGGGGTAAATGAGCAGTGCGCCCGCAGTTATTCCTTTTTTACGGGGAAGGCGTGTGCCGCCTCTTTTCCCATTAACTGCGATGTGACGCATGCATGCAGGAACCGCCCCACGCATGACCCCCACGTCAAGCTCAACCCTCCACATCACGCATTCAACGCGGGTCGTGGGGAAGCGCAGCGGGCAAAAAATTACTGCGGTAAAATCCCGTCCCGACTGCCCGCGCACCGTTCTGGGCCTGGCCCAACAACGTGTCGTGCTTATGTGTGGCCCAGGCCCGGGGGCTCCTGTCGATGTACTAAAGTAGGGGCACTCCTTTGTACCCCTTTACTTGTGCACGAACAGTCAGAGCCGCGCCCACGGCCACGCTAAGAAGATCAAAGGAGGGAAACCGGGAAGAAGCCGGAGCACAAGACGGTCAAGGCAATGCCAAGACCAAAAACACCAAAGAGCAAAAGGGCGAGGTGGACTCCCCTGGCAAGGCCCTTGCCAGGGCGGCCTCCGCGGCCCCGGCAAGAGCCTTGCCGAGGCAACTTGCCCAGTACCAACAGAGAGAGCCACCCTCGAGCCCAAGAGTTCCAAACGCCACCAACGACTACGTTGGGACCAAGGCTTAGGAGGCACCTTTGTGGTGGCATGCAGATCTTTGTCAAGATCATAAACACACACAATCCGATGAGGACCAGAAGACAACGACCCTCGGCGGGATCCTAGCCGAGGGGATCCACAAGACCCCCGGCAAGCGCTTTGCTGGGGGCGGCTGCAACGCCACGGCAAGACCCTTGTCGGGCCCCCGGCAAGACCCTTGCCAAGGGCATCAGCCGGGCCACTGCCAGGCCCGCACCATCCAAGACTCCACCGCCGTCCCCAAGCAGCTGCTAGCTCAACCAGCTGGGCAGGCACCTGCGTGGCGACGGCCGGCCTCTACACCAACTCAGCAAGCACTTGCGTGGTGGCATGCAGATCTTCGTGAAGGCCCTGCCACCGCGCCACCTCAGCTGCCTGCCTGCCTACATGGCACCGCACGCATCGCTAGCCTGGGCGCGTGTCGAAGCGAGGCGGAGCGGCGACGGACGGGACGGGCCTCGTTCCCGTCCCCAATAAAGCTAATGGACACCTAAGTAGCGCATTTAATGCATTTTGTCCCCTAACGCCGGGCGATAGGCTCACGCACTGTAGACCTTTCCACCTCCTGTGTGCCACTGTGGTAGCCCCTTTCGACTATAAAAGGAGGCCCGGGGCATACTGGGGAGGGATTCGGCTCTTTTGGGCAAGTTACACCCCGTAGCTAGCTCAAGAACACAAGAACACTCAATACATCCACCAAAGCAGGACTAGGGTATTACGCATCCTTGCGGCCCGAACCTGGGTAAACGATCCGTGTGCTTCTTGTTAGACCTGCTCTTCTCACAACCCCGCGCCCACCAACCATAGAAGGGATTCCAGTGATCCCATAGGTGTCGTTTCCCCGACAGTACGGTAGGGCGGCGGAGGCGCAGCCAGCCATGGGAGGCGGGAGCAGGCGGAGCCGACGGGGTGGTTTGGTTTGGGTGGCTGGAGGAAGAAGAAGACAAGAGATAGAAGATACACGACAGATGTTGGATGTCAATCCAACGGCTGGTAGGCAGAATCGTTTGTTGACGGACTAGTAAGTCGACACCACCTTGGATAGGCTATTTCCTCGCGGGTCCCAAATGTCAGAATCCAAATCTGTCATGGTCATGCAGCCTTTCCTATGAAAATTTACAGCCCATTTGATGTGCTAGTTCGAAATAAGTTTGTGGGTGCTGGTGGGGGCTAATCACTTGGCTTCTATAATGCACAGTGAGCTCAAGCAGCCGGCGAGAGTGATGTTATTTCCCTTGGTTGGAATTTGTTAGTTACAATATTTCACTCTAAATTAAACGACTGGCAAGCCATTTGCCTTGCTTCAAAGAAAATATGACAGTCACAGCCGAGTTGGAAAGGGCAAGAACATCTAACTCCAGCTTACAAACTGTACAAAAGCACGAGGGTTAATTGTTCATCAGGTTTACAAAAAAACCCAGGTTGAAAAGGGCAACAACATCTAACTCCAGCACTATTTTCGGCAGTCACAGTCAAATGGATCGTTCAGGTCCATAGAACGAACATCCTGGGTCGTAAAATTTACTGGATTATGACCACAATATGTTGTAAATAGAAGCCCGGCACGTTCAGAAGCTCTTTTGCCCACCTGAAACTCCTTTTTTTTGCTCTTCCACATACCCATCCATCAAAACCATGCTGCTGATAAACTTAGGCCTGATGGACAATAGTAACCTCGCATTCAGCAGGAAGAATGTGACAAATCTAGTGTTTGCATGGTTGGCTACATATCGTTCTGGCGTTATTGTCTTCAATCGAATCTCATGAGAAGTGAGAAAATCCCGATGCTTACGAATCCATCGATTGGTTATAACTTTCTTACCCTGTCCTGTTGCCTAAATAGGCATGAAGATTGAAAACAGTTAAGGTCTAAAAAAAGAGTGTCGAAAGAGCAACAGCTGAATGGTTAATTCTAGTACACTATATGCGGGCTTCCAGTGTGCGTGAAATTATCACCTTTATATACAACTTCTCCAGACATGGAAAGCATTGCAGCAAGCCAATAATCTTGTTCAGATCAAAACTATTCATTTGGATATATAAGATCTTGACAGAATCCAGCACCATTGATAGGCCATCCATGGAGAAACTCTTCATTGAGCATAGAACATAATATTAGTACAAAATGTGTACTCCAAGATGACATATAACTTATGCGCAGAAATTTAAAATGCAACTTATGGCTACAAGTATAGATGATAATGTAAAGTACCAGAAGAACTGTGGAGCCAAACACCATATTCAAATGAGCACAGAGATCATGTATTACACCCAAGGTCTCCAGTTTAGGCGCAAAGAGGATGGTTATTTGCAACGGTGAATAACTAGAATCAAGGATCAACCTTTGAAGTGAAGGGGCATCTTGGATGATGAGCTGCCTTCCGTCAAAACAAATTCCAATTCTTACAAGGTTAGGCAACTTTATTTGGAGACAACCGATTCTAACTGTGAAAATAAGCACTAAGCACTCCAGGGCAGGGCAACTGGAGTGGATGATGTTGTGCAATGAGGCCTCCAATATACGAACCCGCACAAGTGAAAGTTTCTTGAGAAATGGGAGTCAAAGGTTTAGTACCAGATTGTCTGGTAAGTCGCACAGCGCAAAGGTGGCGGTGTGGAGAGAGGAGGAAAACCGCGAGATGGACATCGGTGCTGAGGGCACAGGTAGATGGCGTTCGGTATCTGCTAGGTGATTTCCAGGGGAATAGTAGAACTCAAGCAGCTGTAGTTCTGCGAATTCAGGGGATTTCAGCCAGGCGTCCACCGTGCAGGGCATGGTATGCTTGCTCAGGTAGCATGACGGGATGCAGAGGCTTTGAACGGAGCCCTGGTGGGAGGAGATGATGGCTCTGGGGATTTCAAAATCATTGAAGAGAGATAGCTGACGACAGTCGAGATTAAGGGGCACGGCGCGCCATAGAGGGCGCCACCGAATTGAGAGGACTTGGGTGCGGCAGCAATCCTTGGTGGGGAGAAGTGAGATGATCACCCCAAGGACGGCGTCCGGGAGATCGCTGATGCGGTCCACCCGAGATTCTACGGGTTCCTGGGATCCGGTGGGGGTGGGTTCGCCGCTTCTCCCCGCGCTGCCGGGTGCGGGGTCTACAACAAGCGTCGCCGCTGGTGGGAGCCTCATCTTCTTGGTGCTGGGGTCAGCCAACTCCATTTTCCTCGAGGGCGTCGCGTCACGCTCACGGATTTGAGTAGAGTAACGAATGACGAGCCTAGTTGTAGTGCGAGTGAAGAAGAAGGGGAGCTGGGGTTTTTCTGTAGTAGTGAGGAAGAAGGGGAGCTGGGGTTTTCTGTAGGAGTGAGGTGAGGAATTTGGGGGTACGAGTGGAGCGAGCTGACGTGAGGTGGGTGGGAGTGAGGAGGAAGAAGAACACCCAGGTTTTTTTGGGGGCGGTGTGCTGGGTGTGGGTAGCGCCTCTCATTCAGTAAATATATGGACTTTTGAATTGATTTTACTATTTACTAGGGTGGATGGGCTGTTTTCTCTTGGGCCCACAGAAACAATTACTACTAGTACAGTGGAGACACTCTACAGCTACCCAGAAAAACAATTACTACTAGTACAGTGGATACAATACCACTTCTGGCTCCTCCTAGGTCATCGAAACGTCTCCTCTACTGAATGCCATTATACTTTTGTTCACCGACATGCGGGCCATGCAGCGCGCGGGCCCAAATGCCATCCACCAAATTAGAAGGCAGTATGCAGGCGGAGAGTCATCCCGGTCGTAGCGCGGCAATAACGAGCCGTCGTATCACAAAACACCACCTCCCCGCAGTCTAAGTTTGACGGACGAAGCAACCATCATTTCACTCTTCACTGAATCCCCTTCTCCCTCACCGTATTCAAGAAAGGCAACACTCGCATCTGCCACTGTTCTTCTCTCCCAATGAAGGGAAGGTAAGCGGATCCGTGATGTTGGTATATTTTCGTTCAGAGAAAAAAAAAGAACTTTTGCAAAGCAGTAACCGATCCTCACTCTCTTTTTTGTTTCATTGTCATTGCGATTGTGTTTTCCTTTCAGTGGTCTCCTAGTATTCGTCAGTTTCATGATGGACCAAGGAGAACCAGGCAAAGATCTGCCGATATTGGAGCAGACGCGGGAGGCTGATCCCCACGAGACAGAGAGCTCCAAGAAGATGGAGGCAGCCACCAAGCCTACCCCAGATACGATCACGGCCACTACTAAGATGGTCAACGCCCCGTTTGAGGTTACAACCCCCATGGCACTGCAGGAGCAGTTTTCCCCCATCGAGGATGTATCCCCCCCCCCTGCTGAGCTGCCCAAGGTGATTTTCTTCTTTGCCGATCTCGATTGCGGTTTTTCATCTAAGTATGTGGTGATGAATAATGCAAAATTTTATTAGCTTCGATGCCATGCTATACATAGTGGTTTAAATAACTTGTGTTTCTTATACTGGAAAGTAATTCAGAATTTGTTTCTGTTTCAATTAGAGCCCTAATGCAGACAAGGATTGTGTGGTTGTACATGTCACTCGCTATGAGGCGGATGACCTGAATATACGCACTGGGAAAACAGATTTTTTAGGCTGTTGGATCCTGGAAGCCATTTGCCCTTATACCAATGAAGAGTTGTATTCCAGCCTCACTGTTGTCAGGCGTGTTGTCCAGGGTGTACTGAAGCACAAGAAGTTCAAAGTTACTCCTTCGTTTGTGAGGCATATTGTTCTTGTCAAGCTTACACAAGAAGATGACGTGGCATGCCTCCACAAACAAGTTTATGAGTGGCAAGGCCACAAGGTTGTCTTCATGAAGGTTCACGGGATTGAGCTGCTGCCGAATGTCCTCGATGATGTTCATGGCAAGGTCCGTCTTGTGTCCAGCCCAAATTAGATCGAGGCATGAAATAGTTGCCCCAGCTAGTGTTTAATAGTAGTTTGGATTGTGTCTAATTATACGAACCTTGCCTGTTACCGAGCCCTCTAGGGCTAGTACTCTGTTTGAATCCGTCTATGGGAATTGCTGCTAGTTTTGTGTGCCCGTGAATCATCGTAATTGTTGCCAAAACAGATGCGTCCTCACTAGTTTTATCATACGAGCAGTGTGTGTTTTGATGAAATAGAGTACTCGTTCGAGAACTATGCACCGACGTATACATAAGTACTTGTAAACACTGTTGGTGCTACCCCACTTGTAAGCAGTTGTGCAAAACACGGCGCATTGGCTCAGCTCGCTTCAACACCAGGCTATCGACCAGCTAACAATCAACAATCTGCCGTCTGACATATAAGCAACTATGTATCTTGTTACAGTGGTTCATGCAGTTAACTGAGGCCACAATGTAAATTCCAAACATTCACACGCTAGTCCAGCGTTCATGTGGAACACTCACATTAAACTCGGCTTTATAAAAAACTTGAAAAGCATAAGTTAAGCAATTTTATACATCTCAATGATTCATAGAATATAACAAACATATACTAGTTCACAGCAAAAGACAAAGTTGTGAGAAGGTTTACAAATCAGGAAAAACAAGCAAGGCTTCTCTGAGCAAAGGGCCTCCCGGCTGGCTTAAATTTCCTGGAGTTCACTCTGGTTTTTTCTTGTTGCCACCATCCAGGGTTAGGTTCTCTCATTCCAGAATAACCAATTATAATTGTGTTCTCAGCTAGAATGCTGAACTGAATCATGTAGTGTACTGACCAGCTGAAATTTTTGTGCATTCCACTAAATTTAAGCACCGCTATTTGCATAAATAAGCAGACCAGAATGCCTCTTGTCCGTGCACCTGTCCAAAAAACCGCCGTGCAGCCGTGCCAGCTAGTCCTCGGTCCATGGATGAACTGGTAGAAAGTGCATTCTGGACTAGGATGCAGTTGTTTTCGCTTGTCCCTACACTGCAATCAGGAAGTAAAACGTACGAATCAACTTCTTTTATATTGCGTTGGTCATTCTACCTAGTAACTACCAATGTAGAAATACCTGGAAGACGGGTGGTTAGACGACGGCAACGAGGGATAGCCATCTCATTTTGCGCAGTTCTACTAAAACTGAGGTGTGTGCTTTTGATTGCGCGGATAGAAACGATATGGAGACAGACATCCCGAAATGATATGGAGACAGACATCCCTTTTTCCGCAAATACGAAATACGGTTATTTAAACAGTGACAGATATTTGCAGTGGGTATGATTAACAGCAGCATCTATTGTGTTATAATTGGCACTAGATTGACAGTGTGAAAGTGTCCTTAAGTAAGTAGCATCACATCACATCAACACTACCACTAGATTAACATGCAGAACAATAGCATTAGTATTACTGTCATGAGAGTAGCACATGGTCAGTAAATGTGCAATCAAATTTGTGCAGTTCCACTGGGATGAAGCAATGTTAGCGGTGTGAGATTTAAGTGTAACTGCAAAAACACAATTCATGGGAAATAAAGCAAGATGGAAGCACTTCATAAAATGGTGGTGGCATTGCTTCAATTTATCGACGGCACTAGACCATTACTTATAGTGACATTAGGTGGCATTGCTTAATGCTTCATGTGATTTTACATTAACGGTAGCGATATGGGCGTAGGGACAGTAGGGGCATAAAGTGGTGAGGCAGATGTGGTTGCCGAGAGCGGCAAACACTCAGGCAGCATGTCTGCATTTGTCCCATTTTTTATCTCCTCGGCGACATTTTCCTATGTGAGCACAGAAAATCTAGACCTGCTCATTCTCATTTGCGTTGTCCCCCAACACCCGTCACTTTCTTTCCTTTTTCAACCAAGAGATAGGTCCACTTCCCCCCACCCTTCGCCATCCACCATGCTTTCTTCGTCTTTTCAACCAAGAGACCGGTTGGGTAGCCAGTATCTACTACTTTCCCCCGTTTCCTCTTAGAACCAAGTCCTAGATTCATGCTACAGCTTTCCCACTTTCTTCCCTGTTTGAACCAACTCTTAGAGTCGACTGTATGAACTAGCTTTACCTCTAATAATAGTAAAAGTCTAGGTGGCTTTGGAACAGCGGACGGAAGTAGAAAAAGATCCACACGAAGCCAAGTGGGGAGCTGGGGCAGTAGAGCAAGGCAGGTTTCGAAGGAATATATACCTGAGGGTCGTCGGCATGTGGCAAAGACGGCGTCGGGAGGCCACATCTTGGCCACAATACCGCAGTGAAGAAGAAGGGGTCGGAGGCCCTCCGGAGCTGGCGCTCTCTCGGAGAGAACGGCACGGCCGCCGATCGGGACACGCGGGCAGCCGTTGGTCTCCTCCCTCACCACCGACGATAGCGTGAACGATGCACCTACACCCCTGCCCCGGTCGAGGTTGTCCGGCCGGATTTGTGACCAGCCGTGAGCTGAGAGAGAGTGTGGCCACCTATGTCTTGCTTAGATCAGGAGAGCATGAGAGAGTGAACGAGAGGAACCCTAGTAAAGCAAGCACTAAGGCTCCTGCTTATATATATAGTGGAGTGATTTTGTTGTACCAGCTTCAAAAAAATGCGCTCCTATGTGTACCTGCGAGTGGGTGTGAGAGAACTAGTGCGTGCGTGCACCTCTTCTCTTCGTGAGAGTACAATATACTATGCTCAAAGAACGTTCGCCACAAGAGTAATAGTATAAGTGTGTGACGTGTGAGCTAAAATAAAATGTGCGCGACGTCTTTTGTTTTTTAGAAGTTCTAAGGGTAGGGTGTGAAGAGCACATATGTGTGTGACGTCTACCTGCAGATAGACGGTGGTCAATAGCCGGGGAGCCTAATTTCTCTCTCAAAGCCGCTAGAGTTTAGTTTGCTAAACTGGCCTAACGAGAAGTACTCCGCCTTCGGGGTAGGAGGTTGAAACCATAGGCTGACCCACTTTAAGTCTTGAGATAGGATGTGTCATGTTAAAGCACGACATAAGCACAATTTTTTTTCTCTAAGGCCAATTTTCGGATTGGCACCGAACACTTGATCTACTTCGGACGTCAAGTTTTTACTGAAGTTTTTTTGGTCTTCCAAGCCTATGGCACTTTTAAACTATTTGTGTGTTTCTAGCATAAGTCTCGCAGTGCAACGCCGAACACCTTTAGAGATTCGGCAAAAACATTCTCGGATATTTCTATATATGCATCAGTTTCGAATTGTGTCTTTGGTCAATAGTTGGGTTGCCCGGCTCCTGTGCTTGCCTCCTACATTCTGTTTTGTTCGGCTAGGTGCGCAAAGGGAGAACCACTACGATTGCGCTTCCAGCTAGCATGGTTAAGCGCCTCAGTGGAGAAAGCCGAAAACTGACTGTCACAATATGCGTAAACTGGTCAGCGATCCGATAAATGTATTAAACTATAAGATCGATAGAGGTCACCCCGTCTTAAGTGATGGTCCGCTCATAACATTGGCTGAAGTGTTTACGGCTTGACCTCGACTGTCACCGAACACTAACCGGGGGCTAGTAACTGGCCTCCCAACTTTAAGCTCCTATGACTAAGTGAAAGTTATAAAGCCCGCATATCTAATTGCCTTGTTTCCGCTAACACAACCGCCTTTGGGCACCGAGACGTCGGCTAAGGGTTGTTTTGTTATTGCGAAAACATCTTGTGTAGCATCTACATGGGGGTGGAAGCCGACGATGGGCCACTTTCAACTGATAAACGGTCGCAATGGAGTCAAAATAAACATATCATCAGCGTTTGTATTTAGTATATGAGGGCTGCCTTCCGCAATCATCGTTATAAAGCCATAAATATGCATCAATTTGACTTAAGATTTTGGCCAAGCTGGGTTGCCTGGTTCCTGTGCTTACCCCTACGTTCCCGATTGTTTGGCTAGGCGGTAAAGGGAGCACCTTTGTGATTGTTACTACCGGGTCTTCTGAGTTAGTACCTCAGACTGGGTGAAGCCGAAAGCTAGCGATCTTAAAGGATATAATTGGTTGGCAACGATGGAAGTGAAAATTTCGGTTCATTAATACCATAGAGTTCGGAAACTTTCTCCGAACTAAATCCTCAATATTTTCCTCCCACATTGATCGGAGGTGAGGTTTCGTGATCATGGTCAGCATGACAACCCAAGGAAAGGAACCGATAGCGAGACTATTTTCCTTATGTTTCTTACATTAAAAAAGTAATATAACATATCTCTCCGCGTACCTTTGTTTATAAAACCGTATGACCGAATTGCCTTGTTTGCCGTAAACCTTTGCCCTTATAAAGCTTAATAAAGTAGGACAAACACTCCCCAGCTGCTGACCGAGGAGGTTAAAGCCGATGGTCGGTCAACAAAGTTTTGGACAATGTGGATCCGAGCATTAATGATGTCAAGTACTTGGATACATAGAATCATTACACATAATTTGTGATTTTACTCCGGATATCGATCCTTAATTCGGCCACCCGTGCCCACATTAAGGCTCGGGGGCTACTGGGCTTCACGCTCATTATTTATAAATATTAAAGGGGCACATCGATCCCCTGATTTGGTGTTGCCACCCAACCAGTGTCTCGGGGGCTACTGCATTGGCAATCCAATGCAGAAAATTTAAGTGCAATATAGTTTTCGAGGAGATTAAGATCCTTAGGTTGGTCAGCCGCACCCAACCTGAGTCTTGAGGACTTTGCACACCGCTTTTTGTGTCCCTAAGTATTCTACCGAGCTAGGAGTTGATCCTCAGGCCGATTTTGCGAATCAACCTGAGTCTCAGGGGCTCCTGGGATCAGCGGTCTTATGTCATCCTTCAGGTGCATCTCAGGTTTTTGACTGATACACACCTTGAGGGCTACTGGCTATATATCTCGGTAGAGAATAAATTGCACCAATCAAAAATATTGACAAAAAATCGGCCCGCAATCGGGGTGGTGCACCACCTCGGAAGCAGTCCGGCATAAAGCTCGGGCGCCAGCGGCATAAAGCATTTCCGGCATTAAGCTCGGCTAAACTCCTTCAACTTTTTTGAACCAAGGTGATCTATGACACCTCGGATATAGTCCGGCGTTGGAGCTTGGACATAGTCCAGCGTTGGAGCTTGGCTGTAACAATACTCTTCGGATATAGTCCGGCGTTGGAGCTCGGATACATTCTGGCGTTGCAGCTCGGAAGCGGTCCGGCGTTGGTGCTCGGCTGCAAAAGATACCTCGAATACAGTCCGGCGTTGGAGCTCGGACACAAGAGGACACTGCCACCCGGGAACAACTTCAAACCCGAGGTGTGCCATAAAAATAACAAGGCATTGATAAAGGCCGATAACTTAAAGGGGCTCCTCGGATACCCGATGTGTAAACTCTTCGGATTTACTTCGGCGATCCTCAAGATCGAAGATGGGAAGATTTGTTGAACCAGTTTTCAAGACCGACGACCAAAGATGAAGAACAGTTTGGAAAAATCGAGGAGCGTCCCCAACTTGAAGACTGGTTCAGGGGGCTACTGACGGTGTCCTGGACTAGGGGGTACTCACCACATCGTCGGCCAATATGTTGGATTGGGCCGAGGACCCCCATGGCCGTATGCTCATGGGGCAGTTCGGACAGCCGATGTATACACGAGGAAGATTCCACAAGACTTGGTGATCAAGACAAGGACTCCTCTCCACCAACGTATTTGGCTAGGACTCTTGTTATCCTAGGCCTCTGGTACATTATATAAGCCGAGGCCAGGCTAGTCGGTAGATGATTATGACGTTACTCATCATACCCTTAGATCTTAGACCACAACATATGATCTCGAGGTAGATTAACTCTTGTAACCCTATATTCATCAAGATCAATCAAGCAGGAAGTAGGGTATTACCTCGATAGAGAGGGCCCGAACCTGGGTAAACATCGTGTCCCCTGTCTCCTGTTACCATTGACCTTAGACGCACAGTTCGGGACCCCCTACCCGAGATCCGCCGGTTTTGACACCAACAGTGGGTGCGAGAGGACTCGGGAAGGTGCGTGTGCGTGAGAGAGAGGGGGGCACGTATCAATGAAATGCATGTGTCCGTAAATCATTATCCGACAAACGTTTGCCACAAGCCTTTTCCTGACGAACGCCGTAAGAACCGTTAGATCGGCATCCGACAGTGTCAGTTTTGCCATGTCATTTAACAGAACAGCCACTCCTCCTACACACAAATCTTCCACGTGAGTGTTAGCAACTGCTGTATGCTCCCTCCGTTCCAAAATGCAGTGCATATAGCTTTATTGAAAATTCGAACCTCACAAACTTTTACTGAGTTTTCATGTACCAAATTGCACATGTAGAATACCCTGTATATATCATTTCATTCATCTTCTAGAGGTAACTATAAAGATGGGGGAGGAGTCTACAAAGAAAGACCATCGTATCACCTGTAGCAATTTCAACCATCCTTTGGTGTGGAGGAATATCATAGGAACTCTATATGATATGATTTTTATAGGATTTTTTTCCTTTAGAGCCAATTAGTTCATAGGAATAGATTCATATACTCCACATTTCAAAGGAAATAAACATGATATCATTTCTATAGCTTTAGAGCCACTTCGTTCATATGAATGGATTCCTATACTCCCATAATTTCAAAGGAATATAAACATTAGCGTATATTCAATAGAAAAGTTCCTATGATATGAACCAAATTACATCTCTTTTCTAATCCCTCCTCATAGGAATTGAGATACATGTCATCTCTAGATTCAATAGAAAAGTTCCTATGATGTCAACCAAATGACATCTCTTTTCCAATCACTACTCATAGGATTTGAGATACTCCATGTCATATCTTTCCCTACAACTTCCATGTATACATCTTCTATTCCTAAATAGCTAGTACAACCCACTAGTAGCTTTTTTCCAAGACATGCAACTATGGCACAAGAACTATATAGTGTGCGAATAACTTGAAAGATGGTCGTTGGATGAAGCTAATCCGATAGTGCGGAGATGGCAAATCCGAGCACCACTAGCCGTTGGATATCATCAACATTCCACCACATCCGCCACATGTACAATTTAGAAGACTCCATGGTTGAACTTAAGCATAATGCACAAACCTCAAAACACAAGCACTTCTCCTTTGTTCTAGAATCTTCCGTATCATAATTGATTTATTTTTCTAAATAAATTGCCATTATTTGTTTTTTACTTTATGCTTTACAATGCAAAACCCCATGAATCTTAACATTTTTATAAAACTAATTGATTTTGAATGAGATGAACTATAAGAACTAAACGAACATCTACATCATGCATATATGACTCAAAGCTTTACATGCTATAGTGTGTATTTATTCATAATTTGGTTTCGAAATCTCATGCGTTCAATGCATGTGTACCTTACTAGTTTTGAGTAGAGTAGCAAATTTCACGCGGCCCCGGGTATATCAAAATGCAGGGCCCATGCATCATTGCCTTTCGGTCGAACCTACGTCCACAATTTTTTGTACGTACTATATCTCCACTGGTCCCCGAACCCAAAATGCTGCCTCGTTCCCCTAAAACCAAGCGGCCCACACATATTTAAGGCGTCGACTCGAACTCAATCCCTCTCCCGTTTACTACGACGTGGCCCCGCACGCCCTAGTAGTACTCCTACAAACACTACCGCCGCACGCATCATCGGTTTTCTTCAAGAGGACGAGGGAGAAGCCGATTTGTAGTGGAGGCGCTTTCAAAAAAAGATCTGTAGTGGAGACCCCTACCCTAGGGTGCCCTAGGTAGCTGCCGCACGCATCATTGGTTTTCTCTTTTCTTTATGCTCTTGCGCCCTAGAGTGAAATGATGGTTGCTTCGTCCGTCCAGCTTAATGCGGGAAAGGTGGGGCTTTGTGATTTGACCCCTCATCGCTCATTTTCTACTACTGCGGCGCTACGACCGGGGTGCCTCCAATTCCAACCGCTGCTCCGAACTGTAATTTGGTGCATCGCACGTGGAACAAGACGGTGGATGAGCCACATGTCGGCCAAAGGGGTCCTGTTAAGTGTGTCGCCATTTCGTGTGCGGACTGACCCTGCTTGAGTCGCTACGCCAACACGACAGGTGCAGCCTACCACTTGGTTTTGCTCCTTGGTGAATCCCGACTATATTGATCTAAAAAGATACGTACTGAACTACCCTCTCCGTCTCGTTTTTTAGACGTCTCGGTTTATAGGGCGTGCACGTAGTTCTAGGTCATCCATTTGACTAACTAAATCTGAGTTACTATGTCACAAAAAGTATATCATTGGATTATTAAGCGGATGTAGTTTCTAAACATATACTGTTCATCACATATATAGCCAGTTAAATTCTCAACCTAGAACGACGTGCATGCCATGTAAACCGATACGGAGGAAGTATAGTAGTAAAAATGAGGTGATTTTACCGAGCG
This sequence comes from Triticum aestivum, assembly GCF_018294505.1. Taxonomy (NCBI): domain Eukaryota; kingdom Viridiplantae; phylum Streptophyta; class Magnoliopsida; order Poales; family Poaceae; genus Triticum; species Triticum aestivum. Next base: position 383,709,715 of record NC_057805.1, read on the forward strand.
ATCGGCGGGGGAGCATGGCCTGTCATGCGGTCCCACGTGTCATGATGTACCAAGGCGATGCGCGTGTCCCTCTTGAGGCAGAAGCAATACTACGTGGTTTGAGATGATGGCGAACCGAAGTGTGAAATAATGGTTGCTTCGTCCGTCTGGGAAGGTGCGGCATTGTGATTTGACGTCTCATTGCTCATTACTACTACTACTGGGGCGGTACGACTGGGGTGCGTCCCCCTGCTGTTCTGCACTGTTATTTGGTGCTTGACACGTCGACCCGGTTGCTATATGTCCCACATGTCGGCGACAGGAAGTACAGAATTCATGAAAGCGAGCGTCGACGGAGGAGTACAAGACACGGCTTGGGTTTTTGCTGCTTCGCGCGATCCATCGATACAAACCCGGACTAAAAAAAGGCGAGGGCGGGTCTTTTCCCGCGCGGCAGGCAGGGGAGTTTGGCATAGTCTGTTCGAGGCAAGGAGGCAGGAAGGGAAACAAGCAAATAAAGGTTGAGCGACTTAGTTTTGGGAAAATCTGATTTTACGGAGTACGTACCCACTAGGGTTTATAGGGCTCATCTAAAAAACATTCGTTTTTCCGTTTTATAAGTCTCAATTCTACTACTAGTAGTAGTACCATCACATGTTGGATTTCGAGGTGCGTTAGATCACCCGATGCAAGCAGTGTCAAGAGAAAACTCACCAATGCATGTAGAAGTTCATGGAAATTTAGTGGTCATTCATGCATTCGTTCTAATTAATGCCTCGGTAAACATAACTTCTTGAGAAAAACGAGCGTACTAATTACTTGTGCAAACTAGGAGTACGAAATTAATTCGACCACTCACCGTCTACCTTGGTTGGAGAGATTTTGAAATTGAGCCATAAACTGGAAAGGAGGGAGTAGTAACTTTTGTCTCGATTACTATTTGTGGCCTTGTATAGATGCAAAATGTATTTTTTTATAGTGGCCTTGTATAAGTAAATGGAGGGAGTACTAAAGGACATATATATTCCAAACAATATGATAATCTCTCTAACCAAGGTAGTAGGGACGAGGAGTAAACGGAGGGAGTAGTAAAATTTTCTCCTCGTCCTGCGAGCCACCGCGCGCGTGGGCGAGGGAGCGGGCGTAAGGCGTACAGTACTACTACTAGTAAGCAAGCTTCACCTCATCCTGCGAGCCACCGCGCCCGTGGGCGGGGGAGACGGCGTACTAAGCAAGCTTCTCCTCGTTCTGCGAGTTGACGGGACACATCAAAAGTACTCCAGAGTATAGAGCCTTGCCTCTAAGGTAGGCCCCACATGGTTTGCCTCTTTTTTAACATAACGCGTCAGGTCGCAATTTGTTTGTTCACCCGTGGTAGACGATCCTCCCTCCACCAAGTGGACAACCAGTACACGGTCAAATTACCACGTGGGCTGCCTTTTCGTACAGAAATGAGCTCCACCGTGTACCCGCGCGGGTGTGGTTGGGAAAGAGACGGGAGTACGTGCGCCGTGCGTGCACCTCTTCTCTTCGTGCACGTCCCCCACCTACGTGGGTGTGTGTGAGAGATACAAACCTAGACAAATGGCTTGTGCGGAATAACTACTCTTCGTAAGCCATTGTAAGAGTGGACAAAATGGTGAAGGAGGAGATAGGGGAGCGGCGGAGGTGTGCGATTCTTGGCCGGCGTTTGGCCTCGTTTAAATAGGAGATTAAATAGACGGCGGACGGGAGGAGCTCGGCCGGCGTTGCGTTTAATGCCGGCCCGGTCATGAACGGACGTGTGTCCAGAGTGGGTTTCTCGGCTTCCACACGGGCGGGTTTCATGGAGGCGTTTGAATGCGGCAAGGAGGCGTGTTCAGTCGGGCGTGCAGCGAGTGGCGCCCTCGACTCTGACGTAGGACACCGCGCCGTTCTTCCACTGACGTGTGGGCTCTTTGGGTACATGGCCTGCATGTCAGTGACCCAACGCAGGCAGCGCACAGCAGAGGAACCTTTGGTGGGCCAGGGCGGTCAGAAGCGGGCATTTCATAAACCGATGATTGTTCATTGAGTGTGACGTCATCCTTTTCATGTAGATAAGCCTACTATGTTGATAGCCCGTTCGATACGTTGTGATTCATAAAGACCGCTGCAAACATCAATGTTCTGCTTATCACAGATAAGATTGATTAATACCCGTAACAATCCATGTCCTTAACAAAGGGTGCATGCACGTATAGGTTGAGCGTGTGTCTTGCGTCGTGTGCTGTGTGCATGCAGGCGTGCGAGTGTTGCGTGTGTGCAAGGGTACGTTTCAGTGTTGCATGCATGTGTGCGTACGTGCGTGTGTTCGTGAGTGCATGTGTACGTGTCAGTGTTGCACGCCTGCATGCGTGCGTGTGTTCGTTATGTGTACGTGTCAGTGTTGCACGCCTGCATGCGTGCGTGTCTTGCGTGCGTGCATGTGTACGTGTGGGGTGAGGCTACACGTCAGTCGACTGACTTTTTCATCTCTGGTCATTAGATTTTCCAGCCGTTGGATACGAAATCAAGGGCCTGCAGTTTATCATCAAACTCCACCCCCCTGAGCCGCCAGCCACCACCGGCCGAACCGCCGGCCCGCGCCGCCCGCCCCCGCCCGCCCCGAAACCACTCCCCACCGCCGGTCCGCCGCCGCACCGGCCATCCCTCTAGCCCCCCCCCCCCGCGCCGAGCTTTTTCTCCGGCGATCCCCACCCCACCGCCCAATCAACGCGCCCCCCACCGCCGGCGACTGCCAACCAGAGGTCTCACGACTTCGAGTACCCACCGACCACTAATTTATTACCATTTCTGTCCTTCATATACGCGCTGACGGGTGGGCCCTATGGTAATGTGCGCTGCTGAATGTGGACCGTTTGACTGGTCAATTGATCGTGTCATCAACAAATTACGGAGCTGTATGGTGAGCGAGTGACCGTATGATCACCCTAAAATGTATTTTATTAACACAGTACAGACTCAAACTACCATTTCTTTCTTTGATATACGGGCTGACAGGTGGGCCCCACGGTTACGCGCCCCGATGGTGCAACACTAGTTGCGCCACATGGAACGTTTGACTGGTCAATTGATTGTGTCATCAACAAAATACGGAGTTGTGCAGGTGAGCCAGTGACCGTATAATCATGACATGTATTTTTTTAACACAGTACAGACGCAAGGGCTCATATATACGCGCAAGCACTCACCGCTATAAGCGCACACACGCAGACCCTACCCCTATGAGCACCTTCGAGAGAGTGAGCCAGCATATGATCTTGAGATTTTATGAAGTCACCATAGGTGCCTCGTAGTCGAGTGGAACGTCTCCTCCCACTGAACGCACATCGCCGGAAAATACTAAAATTAACCCAGGATAAATGCGAGCACTGGGACTTTAACCCTGGTGGGCTCGAGAAACCACTGTCCTCCTAACCATCCAACCACATGTTGGTTAGCACGAAAAAATGTATGTTGAGACCGTGATGAGCTTATTCTGAAGTCCAGTGACCATATCGTGCTTTCGCTTCAAATACAATGACTGTAAGTATCGTCAACAAAATACGGAGCACGCATCAAATGCAAAGTCCGTCAGTGTCATCAAGAAAATACGGAGACGTATCATGAGCTAGATACCGTATGATCACCACGAGAATGTATACAGTTACCGTAATGAGCATATTCTGAACTCCAGTGACCGTATAGTGCTTTAGCTTGAAATACAGTGACCGTCATGCGTGAATGTGTCGTGGGCATGCATACTTTTAGAGGGCCGAGAGATAGTTTGTGTGCGTACGTGAAAGTGGTGTAGAAAGAGGGGATGTCCGGTGGAGACAAGGAGAGATATGCCCTTCATTTCTTTTCCTGTGACTATTATTTTAGGAGAATATATAAACATTCGCAATGCAAAACAAATATTTTTGGATGCACCATGCAATTAACTTTCATATATAACATTGTACTGTTGTATATGCTTATTTTCTTAGTGGCCGATTGCGTGTGTGGTGTGGTGGGCACATCATTTCTAGTTGTGGTGGGTCAACATGAGGACTCATGGGTCGGTTCCATCCTACGCCACATAGGTTGGATCGAGATGCGTTATACGAAGACCCATGTGGAGGACTCGGCGTACAACACGAAGCTAGCTACCAGAGTCGCGGAGGACTCTACCCCACTGGTGATAAGCCGACTATATATGATTTGTAACCCTAGGCCCCCAGTATGTTATAGAAGCTTGGGGGCTAGTTCGTCGATAGTATACACACACGCACAATGCCTGGTATTCACGTGTACTTTGTACACACCCCTATCACTAATATACAGTACCAGGAGTAGGCTTTTTCCTCAACTGTAAAGGTCCGAACTAGGGTAAAACTTTGCCTCGTATTACCATCCAGCCTAACAGTCAGGGATATCCTACTGAATGATGTGATGGAATCATATATGCCAACTACTAAGAGAGAGGTGTGTCTGGGGGGGGCAATGTGTGCGAGAGAGGCCTAAAGATAATGTGCGTGCGGGAGACACGTAGGCACATATATGTGCGTATAGAGGGCTAGTAGAGACCGTGCGTGTGTATATATGCATGTGAGTAAATAGTGTTTCCAACTGAGATTAGTGAAAAGAGTGGTACATAGTAGTCAGAAAGAGAGAGAGAGATACAAAGAGAGCATGTGCGTGAGACTCCCCGACACCCCGAGAGAGATTGTGAGCTTGTGTGAAAGAGAAATGCCGATGCATATAAAGTGTGTGCACTTATGCGGTAGATAGAGAGATATATAGCGTGTTTGTGAGAACGGGCCGAGGCATAGTGCATCTACGTGTAAAAGGCGGTTCTATGCATTAAATTAACATATGAATGGCATTATTATTTTTGGATGAGATCATGAATTTTGCCAATTACGTATGGACGAAAATCGGTCTATCAGACACCCATACTCTATTGAATTCTAGCATGTGCATGTGTTTATTTCATATTATCGATCCATAGAGTGAGAGCGGTTTGAAATACAGGCAATGGATGCTTTTGCAATTCATATATAAACATTAATTAGTGCACTCCATGTTGTTAGTGTGAAGCACTTTATACATTTGTCACTTGCATGGATACATTCCAAATTGCTAGCTATGAAATAGAATACATGTCGAATTCAACATAAAGGGGGTTTCGAAGATTCGAATTCATAGGAAGTGCATTCATCTATTTGAACCCGAGATAATGGCATTTGTAAATCAGATGTAAAAGGGGGCATCAATCTTTGTTGTGCGTTTGAACATGCTATATATATTCATACGCATGTCTAACTTTTTTTTTTGCAACCAAGGAGATTATATCTGGAACCATGCATGAACTGAGGTAAGTTGCATATTTTTTAATATATACTCGTGTACAATGTATATTCAAATGTGCCACCTCCATTCCAAAATAATCGTAGCTTTAGGATTTTCAAGAGTAAAGATTTGTGAAGTTTGACAAATCCTGAATGTTCAATTTAAGAGAACCGAAAACGTTAATGCTTCTGCTCCCAAATATTGAACGAAGCGCCAAATAGGCCTCTGGTCACCCGAAACCGCGCGAGACTAATGTTTGGTGGTAGGAAATTACTGTCCTGACTCTGGCCCGTGTAGCCTATCGGCCCGATGTCCAAAGGTCTAAACCGAGGTAGGTTTGTAACTTCACCAAGACGCCAGTCTCAACCCCCTCCGAGAAGCATTCATACGCCGTGGGCGCCTAAACACCCATGCGCTCGGCCGAAATCTATCCCGCCCACATTTGGGACACCTGAGATTACTGTCCTACCCCCAACCCGCAATATGTCCGAAAGTTTAGATGGGGGCAAAGTTTGTAACTTTCCCCAAATTTCAAACAAGCGCGTCCCAAACTGAAACATTGTTCCCCCTTAGTTCCCCGCCTCCCCCCGTTTCCCCATTCATATTCCGTGGGCGCCAAAACGCCCTCTCCACCAGCCGCGAAACCCCAGCCTCCTCCGTCCTCCACCCCATAGTGCCCAATCCACCGCCGCCCTCCTCCATCACGCCAGAGCCGGTACCCCGATGTCGTCGTCCAACGCAACCGCAACGCCCTCAAGGACTTAGCAGTTGAAGCCGAGGTTGAGCTGCCTCCACGACGCCGACGCCGACGTGCACCGTACCAGAACTACTCCGACCACGTCGTCATGCGCCTCACTGCTGCCGCTCCACTGTCGCAACCGTCCACCGCACCGGAGCTGTTCCCGCTACGCTGTCGTTTGCCGCCTCGGATCTGCTTCCCCGCCGCCGACAGACGGCCACCGCACCACACTCAACAACTTGGCCATGGGTTCGTCCAAGGCTGCACCATCCTCCACAACTTCTCGTTTCCAGCGAACCACAAGAAGATCGTTGGAAAAACAGAAGGAGGACACAGCACTGCAAGCAGAAAGAGGTACTCCTCTTCCCTTATTCGTGCAAACCTTACGTCTCTGCTCACACCGTATTCATCCCACGAAAGAAACTAGTTGAGCGCTTCTTACTGCATCTTCTTCGTGCTACTAAATGCACAAGGTTTCCTCCCTTTACTATTTCACCTTTGCTAGAGGTCAGTAGCCCGCCTGGATTTCAATTCAGGGTCAGTCGAACCGCAATTAAAAGAAGCAGCACCTGCTTAGGCGCGCGGAGCACCTAGTCCGCCTGTTCGCCGGGGAAGCGGCGCATCGGTGTCTATCATAGGGGTGTGGGGTGCAGGAGCTGCTTGCGCCCGATCTGGAGGTCGGCGGGGCTTGAATGGATGGCCAGGGGCGGTGCGGTGAGGTCGAGGGGAGGGCGCAGGCAGGGGACTGGGCTGGTGGTCACTGCCGTTTCGAGGAAGATCGTCAACACTGACTGGCTGGAGGTAGATGAAGGCGATCTGCTCGTTCTTTGTACATCGGACGGGGCAAAAAAAATGGACTGACCTATTTGTTTTCAGTCGAATGTTATTTTCATAGAATCCTGTAGTAATTTAGTGTGCCATGCATGTTGTAGAGCTATCATATGTCTCCCATCATTTATTTCTCACCGACCTGCTATCTGCTACCTTTACACTATACTAATTGTGCACACACTTCACCCATACTCACACTATTGTTTTTTTATGCATGGGTATTTCAGACTCTGACACTGTGTTGATGAATGCTGAAAAGAAAAGACAGAAGGCGCTCTAGTGTAATTCGAAGATAAGCACTAAGCTTTTCAGTGCTCTAAAGGATGCAGTGTCAGCAGTTGGAGACAGTAAACGTAGCTCTGCAGTTGATGATCTCAATTGCCACACACAACCATCCCAGGTGCTTGCTTTAACTTCGCGCTGTCAAATGTGGTTGCATGTTGCATATGGTGTCTAGCTTGTATTGCTTCCAATTTGGTTAAATTGCATCTGCTTACTTTACACATTATACCTTTGATAATGACATGCCTCCTGTTTTTGATACATACTACATATGTCTATTAACCATGTTCGTACATCAAACTAATGCTCTTTTGTATCCCTCGTCAATCACTTATGATGAGACAGTCACCCGAGTGGGTTGCTATGAGACGCCATACTCGTTTAAAGAGTGCAGTGTCGTCCTCCCCACATGATTCTCAAGAAACAGCAAGGCTAAATGAAGATAGTCAACGTAGCTCTCTAGTTGATGACCGCAATTCCCCCACACCACCATCACAGGTGCTTGCTCTAACTTCGCAGTGTGATATGTGGTTGCATGTTGCATACGTGTCTAGCTTGTAATGCTTCTAATTAGGGTAAATTGCATCTGCTTAGTTTACACATTATACCTATGAATATGACATGCCTTCCTATTTTTGGTACACACTACATCTATGTGTTAACCTTGTTCTTACATGAAACTACCTCTCCTTTGTATCCTGCATCAATCACTTACGATGAGTCACCTTTATTCGTTGCATATTGCATATTATTTCTAGCCTGTTGCCATGTATTACTTCTAATTTGGTCAAATACATTTGTTAGGGCACCCTTTTAATTTGGCAGAGTGATATTGGTTTCATCTTTCATATGGTTTCTAGCTTGCATTGATTCTAACAAGTTCAAGCACCTTGTGCTTAGTTTACACTTTATACATCATACATGTCAATATGTCACGCCGTCCTGTTTTTCATACATATTCCATCCTCCTATCATGCGGCTGCCTTACATGAAAGTAGTGTTCGTCAGTATCATGCATCAATGAGTTCTGAAGAGCAATTTTTATTCCTTTTTCTTGTGGGTTTGACTTGACAAGGCAAAATCAAGAAAGAGGAAGGAAAAGAGTAAGGAAGGCGATGATGGTGGTCCTCCGCAGCAACGTAAATGGAGCATCTGTACCGATTCCCCTTGTACTGATAGTGCATTACAAGGTCCAAGTCTCCGCTCCCCTACTCCACCATCCAAGGTGCTTGCTCTAACTTGGCAGTGTGATATCTGGTTGCATGTTGCATATGGTGTCTAGCTTGTATTGCTCCTAATTAGTGTAAACTACATCTGCTTAGCTTACACATGATACGTGTGAATATGACACGCTTTCTTGTTTTTGGTACATACTATATCTGTCTATCACACCATGTTCTTACATGAAACTACTCTTCTTGTGTATCCTGCATCAGTCACTTATGACGGAACACCTTTAAGTTGGCAGTGTGATATTGGTTTGCGTCTTGAATATGATTTCTAGCATGTATTGCTTCTAGTTTGATGAACGCCACCTTGACGAGACAGTTTTAACTTGGCAGAGTGATATTGATTGCACCTTTCATATGGTGTCTAGTTTGCAGTGCTTCTAATTTGTTGAAGTGCCTTCTGCTGAGTTACCACATCATAGGTGTGAATATGTCAAGCCGTCCATTTTTTCGTACATATTCCATCCTCGTATCATGACTTTGCCTTTCATCAGAGTAGTGTTCGTCAGTATCATGCATCAATGAGTTCTGAAGAGCAAATTTTATTCCTTTTTCTTGTGGGTTTGACTTGACAAGGCAAAATCAAGAAAGAGGAAGGAAAAGAGTAAGGAAGGCGATGATGGTGGTCCTCTGCAGCAACGTAAACGGAGCATCTGTACCGATTCCCCTTGTAATGACAGTGCATTACAAGGTCCAAGTCTCCGCTCCCCTACTCCACCATCCAAGGTGCTTGCTCTAACTTGGCAGTGCGATATCTGGTTGCATGTTGCATATGGTGTCTAGCTTGTATTGCTCCTAATTAGTGTAAACTGCATCTGCTTAGCTTACACATGATACGTGTGAATATGACACACTTTCCTGTTTTTGGTACATACTATATCTGTCTATCACACCATGTTCTTACATGAAACTACTCTTCTTGTGTATCCTGCATCAGTCACTTATGATGGAACACCTTTAAGTTGGCAGTGTGATATTGGTTTGCGTCTTGAATATGATTTCTAGCATGTATTGCTTCTAGTTTGATGAACGCCACCTATGACGAGACGGTTTTAACTTGGCAGAGTGATATTGATTGCACCTTTCATATGGTGTCTAGTTTGCAGTGCTTCTAATTTGTTGAAGTGCCTTCTGCTTAGTTACCACATCATAGGTGTGAATATGTCAAGCCATCCATTTTTTCGTACATATTCCATCCTCGTATCATGACTTTGCCTTTCATCAGAGTAGTGTTCGTCAGTATTATGCATGAATGAGTTCTGAAGAGCGAATTATATTCCTTTTTCTTGTCGGTTTGACCACACAATGCAAAATCAATAAAGCTGAAGGAAATTGGCAAGGTATTGGATGATGGTGGTCCTTCCGAGCAACTGAAATGGAGGTTCTCTGCAAATTCTACTCTGCCATCCTCCCAACAAGATTTGCAAGACAACGCAAGGCTAGACAGTCAACGTAGTTGTGTAGATGATGAGCACATCTCCCCTACTCCACCATCACAGGTGCTTGCTCTAACTTGGCACTATTATATGTGGTTGCATGTTGCGTATGATGTCTAGCTTGTATTGCTTCTAACTTTGTTGAATTGCATCTGCTTACTTTACACATAATGCCTATGAATATGACATGTGTTTCTGTTTCTAGAACATACGTGTACATGATGAGCACATCTCCCCTACTCCACCATCACAGGTGCTTGCTCTAACTTGGCACTATTATATGTGGTTGCATGTTGCGTATGATGTCTAGCTTGTATTGCTTCTAACTTTGTTGAATTGCATTTTCTTACTTTACACATAATGTATGTGAATATGACACGTGTTTTCATGTTTCTAGAACATACGTGTACATGATGAGCACATCTCCCCTACTCCACCATCACAGGTGCTTGCTCTAACTTGGAACTGTTATATGCGGTTGCGTTTTCCGTATGATGTCTAGTTTGTATTGCTTCTGATTATGTTGAATTGCATCTGCGTAGCTTACAACTTATACCTGCAATGATCACTTACCCATAAGACACACTTAACTTGGGACTGTGATGTAGGTTGCATCTTGCATTGTCTTCTAGCTTGTACTACTTCTAATTTCTTGAAATGGCACTTACGACGAGACACTTTTTACCTGATAGAGTGATATTGGTTGCATGTTCATATGGTGCCTAGCTTTCATTTCTTCTAATTTTGTTGAAATGCCTTCCGCTTACTATTTTTCATACATATTCCATCCTCCTATCGTACATGTGAATATGAAATGTTGTCTTTTTTTGTATATATTCCATCCTCCTATCCTGCGCTTGCCTTACATCAAAGTAGTGTTCGTCTGTATCATTCATCAACCAGTTATGCAGAGCTAATTTTATTCATCTTCTTGTGGTTTTGACTTCATAAGGCAATATCAGAAAATAGGAAGGAAAAGAATAAGTTAGGGGATGTTGGTGGTCCTCCGCACCGACGCAAGCAGAGACTCTCTAGATTTGCCACAGCTACTGCTAATGAAGTTGAAGTCCCAAGTCTACATGATGAGTTCATCTCCCGTACTCCACCATCGCAGGTGCTTGCTCTAAGTTGACAGGTGTGATAATTGGTTTCATGTTACATATGTTGTCTAGCCTGTATTTCTTCTATTTTGATTAAATTGCACCTGCTGAGTTCATACGTTATACATGTGCATATGACATGGCGTTCTGTGTCTAGAATACACTTCATCTATCTATCATACCATGTTCTTACATCAAAGTACTGCTGTTGTGTATCCCGCATCAGTCACTCATGATTGGACACTTTTAACATGGCAGTTTGATAGTGGTTGCATCTTGCATTGATTTCTACGTTGTACTGCTTCTAATTTTTCGAATTGTCCCTTATGACAAGACACTTTTAACTTGGCAGAGTAATATTGGTTGCATCTTTCATATAGTGTCTAGCTTGCATTACTTCTATTTTCTGGAAAATCCTTCTGCTTAGTTTACACATCGTAGCTGTGAATATGTCATGTTGTCCTGTTTTTCTTACATATTCCATCCTCATACGGTTGTCTTACATCAAAGTATTGCTTGTCAGTATCATGCATCAATGAGTTCTGAAGAGCGATTTTATTCTTTTGTGTTGTGGGTACGGCTTGACATGGCAAAGTCAAAAAAGAGCAAGGAAAATAATATAGTAGGGAGTGGTGTTACTCGTCGGGTGAAACGGAAAAGGATCTGTCGTCCAGATTCTGCTGGTACTTATAGTGCAGTAGAAGGTCCAAGTCCACCGGCTAAATCTACAAACACAGTATCACCTGCTCCACCAGCTGCAGCATCAGCTTCAACTGTACCAGCATCTCAACGAGTTACTCATTCGTTTGCTCCGGAACTAGCCAGTTCCCAAGCTGCCTTCACACCTAACACTACTTCCGAAGCACTGCTGACACAACAGGACTTGGCAAGATCAGATGAACCTCATGAGCATCAACACCAAGACGGTACCTGACCGGGTCAAGTTGCAGTTGCATGCTCCTTTATATGTACTCTCACAGTTTGATGTACACTAACACTTTCCATATTCGTTGTTGAACTAGCACCACGGCGCAAGCGGAAACAGACATCAGGGATAATGCTTGACAGATTAACAAAATCTAAAGGAGGAAGAATGGAGATCCATTTTGAGGCAGGTTTAAAAAGGCCACGTGATGCTACAAAGTCAGCCAAGTTAGTATCAGAGGCAGCCGTTGTCGTTAGGTGTCATGCACGTATCCTCCCAACGTGGATCCAGTACAGGAATGAGAAAGACAATACCCAGTTTAACACCTTCCTTGACCATTTATCCGTAAGTAATGTTATTCATCGCAATTAGTAATATTGTCTTGCTTTGTCCCATACTTTCTAGCTTCCTCCTAATAAGACTCACATTCTTTTTTCAACAGATGAGGTTCAAGTTGGATCCGAAAGATGATGCAACTAAACAAGCATGCACTCATGTTTTTTCAGTCTGCTCTATGACAGTATCGGTACCACCTTAGAAAATCTCACTTTGAAGGCAAGGCTAACAATGAAATCGCCCAAACATCTCCAGTGGAATATATTACAGATGAAGACTGGACAGCCCTCGTTAAACACTAGTCTGATCCAAAGTATCAAGTAGGCTATATGTATTTGATCAGACCACATATTGAACTTGTATTTATGTATGTGCCTTACAAGTGTACCCTCTTCTAGGCTAACTGTTTGAAGAACAAGACCAACCGTTCTAAAGAGAAATTCCAACAGTCAACAGGATCTCGTAGCTATATTGCACACTGCGAGGCTCTTGTAAATAGCTGCTACTTCCTTCTTTTTTCTATGCCATATTATCGTATCTATATTGACTTGTTCCAAATACAGAGGAAAGCCTGTGCGGACCAAAAAGAACCTGAACTGAATGCAGTGCAAATCTTCAAGGATTGCCACACCAGCAAGATGAAGGGCATGAGCACACCAGTTCAAGCCGCTGTTGTAAGTCCTTACTCCTCCTACCTTTGAACTGATTGGTATTGTGATGTGTTCATTTAACTACTTGGTTTGCAGCCAATGTCAGTTACTCTGTTCACTTTTATACACAGTTGTCTTAATGTATCATTTCACCTTACATGGTTTAAAAGAGATGAAGGATATTCTTTTGGTCTTGATCTGTATTCTAGTTGTTATGTTCACGTGCGCACACAGTGATAAAATAGCCTGTTTGTTTTATATCTGTTTGCCCATGATATGAATGATGTCATACTATGTTCATCCTACTTTAAACCATGTCTCTTTATCCTTAGATGTCAACGAATGTGAGGAAATAGACAATACAGTAGGCATGCTACATGGGCATATGTTCCGAAAGTGATTTTATTATGTAGTTGGCACTACAATACATGCTAATGTATTACAGTAGTTCACCAAAATAAGTTATGTATAAACGTGTAACCTACTTTGTTTGTTTTTGTCTCATTAGTAACTTATCTGGTACACTAATCTACAAGTTCAAACTTTTAGGAAGCTATGGAACAAATGATTGAACAGCCACAACCACCTGAAGGTAACGAGGCTACCACAGGCACAATGTCACCTCTTGTTGCAGTGCGTCAGTATCTCTCCACTAACAGTGCAAAAAGCACCTTCCTGCGTAATTCTAGGTTGGTTGTCAAGGTAACCTCGTCCAAATCGCCTACTGAACAAAATCTTCCTGCTAGACAGAGTGATATATCTGTGCTCCAGACACAAGTCCAATCCCTAATGGACGTCGTTTTGGAAACAAGAATAGTGGTTGACAAATGTCGTCAAGATATGAATGGTTTTGAAACCAGACTATCAGACATTCGCTTCGTTGTTCAAGAGCAATGGCGGAAAAAAGGTGAAGATCGTGCTCCTCCATCAGATTCTACAGCCTGAAACATTAGCACTCGGGTCAAATGATTTGTGCTTCTATACATCTGATGGTGCTTTTATCTGCAAGGACTGTAAAATTTATGCCAACAAGCCTTTTGTTGTGTGGATGGAATTTATTTTGTTGTGATACAACATTTATGATGCTACCAAAGGCTGCAATAATTACGACGCTATTTTTGTATAGTGTAGGTTTATCTTAGTAATGTATTCGGCCGAAAGCTTCGTAGGAGCCCAACATGCCAACATTCGTCGGGACCATTCCAATTGGGCTAAAAATGGTTATGGGCCGAAATTTGCATGTAGCCCACTAAAAATATCTGGGCCTAAATCAGCATAAGATTTCATATTTTTCTGGTAGGCATGTGCCCATAGTGGGCCTTTAACAGGCCTAAACATAATTTGGGCCCTCAGTAACAATAGGCTGTTTACAAGTGTAAATATCTCGAGCCCATAAAAAACATGGGCCTTTAAAAGATCGAAAGTGAGATTGGGCCCTGATTGTGCCAAATAACCCACTGGTCTTAGCAGGCCGGAATGGTGGCCCATTTATGATGCGGATCTTTCACAGGCCGAAATTCGGATGGGCCGTAAATGCGCCGACCTAATACATGGGCCTTTAACAGGCCGGAAGTTCGGTCGGGCTAGATTATCGTCATTTTTATATGGGTCGTTAATGGGCCCGATGTGACATTGGGCCACATATGGCCCATGGATTTCGTCCGACGTTAACAGGTTAAAAATCACAACAGGCCGAAAGTGGCCCAAATCTATAGTGGGCCTCTAACAGGCCGAATGTTAGACATGGCCGAATATGACCCAAATCCTTCACGGTCGTTTATGGGCCAAAAGTTTCAATGGCCTGTAAATGGGCCCAAATGAAGCAGGACGTTTATCAGGACGGAAATACACCGGGCCGTAATTCGGCCCATATACTTAGCGGACTGTTAACGGGCCAGAAGTGACCATGGGCCACGATGATGACAAGTTTAGGACAGGCCGTTGACGGGCCGATTTGACACTAGCCATACGGGCCTTAACTGAGAATGTTGGGCCTTTAGCTGGGCCGGCCCATTATGGTCTGCAAAATCTTGTGGGCCTTTAGCTGGGCTGGCCCATTGTGGTCCGCTAAATCTTGTGGGCCTTTAGCTGGGCCGGCCCATTATGGTCTGCAAAATCTTGTGGGCCTTTAGCTGGGCCGGCCCATTATGGTCCACTAAATCTTGTGGGCCTTTAGTTGGGCCGGCCCATTTAAACTTTATGGGCCACTTTTGGGCCCGTCCACGTGTCAACATATCATAGGCCCATCTCGACCGTTGGATGAGTGACACCTGTGCTAACGCGGAGCTGACGCGTGGTTCCGTCGGCCAATGAGAATTTTACACGTGGAAAATCGGCATTGGTCGTGGCTGTTAGCGGGTTATCGAATCCAAAACCGGACCCGATAGCTTAACGGCGTCCCGTTACGGTCGATGCCACGTGTCGGCCACCCTTGACGAAAGCACTTCTATGACGCGCGATTTATCGTCATGGAAGTGGACACTTCCGTGATGATAATTTTGGTAATGTCATGGAACACTTCTACGACAGCACAGGTATGACTATCTTCATTCTGTCATAAATTTTTCATGGATGTACATGCATGACAGAAAACGTGACCTACTGTGACAAACACGTATCATCACGGAAGTGTATTTTTTTTGTAGTGGAAGGGAGGGGAGAAGAAAGGAAGGGGAGGCCGACTCCCCCCTTTCCTTCTCCCACTCGGCCGGCGACCTAGGAGGGGTGTGCCAACCCCTTGTGGGCTGGTGGGCCCCTTCTCCTTTGGCCCATGTGGCCCATTAACCTCCCGGGGGTTCCGGTAACCCCTCCGATAGTCCGATATGTACCCGGTACCCTCCGAAACACTTCCGGTGTTCGAATACTATCGTCCTATATATCAATCTTTACCTATTGACCATTTCGAGACTCCTCGTCATGTCTGTGATCTTATCCGGGACTCCAAACAACATTCGGTCACCAAATCACATAACTCATATAATACAAAATCGTCATCGAACGTTAAGCGTGCGGATCCTACGGGTTCGAGAACTATGTAGACATGACCGAGGCACCTCTCCGCTCAATAACCAATAGCGGAACCTAGATGCTCATATTGTCTCCTACATATTCTACGAAGATCTTTATCGGTCGAACCGTAATGACAACATACGTTATTCCCTTTGTCATCGGTATGTTACTTGCCCGAGATTCGATCGTCGGTATCTTCATACCTAGTTCAATCTCGTTACCGGCAAGTCTTTTTACTCATTCCGTAATACATCATCCCGCAACTAAATCATTAGTCACATTGCTTGCAAGGCTTCTTATGATGTGCATTACCGAGAGGGCCCAGAGATACTTCTCCGATACTCGGAGCGACAAATCCTAATCTCGATGTATGACAACCCAACAAACACCTTAGGAGATACCTTTAGAGCATCTTTATGATCACCCAATTATGTTGTGACATTTGATAGCACACAAGGCATTCCTCTGGTATTCGAGAGTTGCATAATCTCATAGTCGAAGGAATATGTATTTGACATGAAGAAAGCAATAGCAATAAAACTGAACGATCAATATGCTAAGATAACGGATGGGTCTTGTCCATCACATCATTCTCCTAATGATGTGATCCCGTTCATCAAATGACAACACATGTCTATGGTTAGGAAACTTAACCATCTTTGATTAACGAGCTATTCTAGTAGAGGCTTACTAGGGACACGGTGTTTTGTCTATGTATACACACATGTATCAAGTTTCCGGTTAATACAATTCTAGCGTGAATAATAAACATTTATCATGATATAAGGAAATATAAAATAACAACTTTATTATTGCCTCTAGGGCATATTTCCTTCAAATACTGCTTCTCAACGGCGACTATCTCCTCAACCTCGGCCTTGAGCCTCTCATAGGTGGCCATTAGAGTTTCTGGGGTAGGCACGGTGGGGCCCTTGCTGTTCTTCCCACTTTCTTGGTTGAGGAGTTCGTCCGCCAACGTCGTCAACTCTTTGGACAGTGCTTGTTTCTTGGAGTTCTTTATCTCCATGGGTTGGCCCGCCAACATGGCCAACTCGTTGGCCGGTGCTTGCTTCCTGGAGATCTTTGTCTCGAGTGGGTTGTCTGCCGGCAACTCTTTGCCTAGTGCTCCAGGATCCATCAATAAACTGACAAACAAAAAGCAATCGAAAGGAAACCATAATCGCAATGAAAACAGGAAAAGAATAGGCAGTGAGAATCGGTCGGAGCTTCGCAAAAAGAAGATTCTTGGAATGAAAATATAGTAGCATCACTAATTAGCCCACCCTTCCTTTGTCGGTACAGAAGAAAAATGGCAGAAGTGAGTAACCTGGAGTGAGGATTTCTTCAAGATAGGGGAGAAAGGGCTTCAACGAGCGTTCCAGTGAAATGATGGTTGCTTCATCCCGTCCAACTTCGAGGACACTTTAGCACTGCTGGTAAAGGTGTGGGTTTTGTGATATGATGGGTCATGACGGCCACACCGAGGTGACTGGTGAGTCTCCACTGTAGCGCCTCGATGTGATTTGGTGGATGGCACACGGGCGCGGATGCTTGATGTCCCGCATGTTTGGAGCAGCTGGTCATAGAGTTTGGACGACGGACGAGGAGCTCTGTCCTGGTTGATTGGTCCCTATGATAATATGTGCCAAATTTTCACTATAAATTTAGCTAACCAAATGTTGATGCATGGCACAAAAAATTACATCATTGAAAACTATGTTCAAATACGAATCCATGGACATAATTTTTGTTAACATGCACTAACATCTTGTGAGTTAAATCTTTGGTCAAAATTTAGCACAAATTGCAAAGGGGACCAATAAAGATTGTACTCTCACATTTTGTTTTGAGGATACTCCCACATAGAAAATATAAATAATAATGCATGTTGGTGCAGACCACGTTTCCGATAATTTGAGTCGTGGGCTTGTTCAAAAATTTTACGAGGCAGTGGTTGTTCACTTGATGGAGGGTCTAGTACCAGACTTGAACGATACAAAGTGCGACCTAGCACACCGTTAGGGCTGAAACAAAAGCTCATAGCTCACGAGCAATGATCCCTTGATAGTTCATCTCGTTATCCTCGTGGGTCGCTTCTTAATGAACAAAGCCAATCATCAATTTCTTAAGGAGCTTAACGAACCAGCTAACAAGTTTCACGCTAAGTTCGTTAGTAACAACACAACACATGTTTCATCTTACGTTAATTTTCGTTTAACGAGCTTCGAACGAACCAAGTCGAGCAGGGTTTTTTCTTGTTAATCTTTCAGAGCTTAACGAGCCGAGCCTTAACGACCACGAGCTTACGAGCACGAACTTAACGAGCCGAGCAGCTCATTAATCCACCCCTGCACACCACTTGGAATAAGCGGGTAGCTATCGCAAAAAACAATCAACAACTAAAAAAAGGTGACCTGGCACGTACACAATTTTAAACGATTGTTCCGATGGAGTGAAAAAAGAAAACTACCCCACTATACGTATATATATCGGCAGGAGCCTCCGCGCTTGCTTGCCAGGGTTGCTCTATTCACACACTCTCATCCTCTCTAGATCTAAACAAGATAGCGGTGGTAACACTGTCTTTCTATCCTCATCACTAGCTACAGATCCGGACGTATCCCCTCCACCGGTGAAGGGGAGGAGGGGCAGCGTTTAGCTCGTCGTCGACAACGAGGGAGGAGACCCACTGCCGGCTGCACCGTTATCTTTGGCCGAGTGCCAGCGCAGGAGGTCCTCCGATCCCTTCGTCGATGCCCTAGTGTGGGCAGATCCGGCCTCCCGCTGCCCACCTATCCACACCCCGACGACCCTCAGGTATATCTTCCTTCGAAACCGGCCCAGATCTACTTCCTCAACTTGCTACGTCGCTGCATGTGCATCATTTTCTACCTCTCAGCCCCCTCGTAGCTAGGATCGATCGGATGGTCCAACGTCACCTATTTTTTTTCTATTGTTAGAGGTAAAGCTACTTCATGGAGTCGAATCTTGTACATGGTTCAAACAAGAAATAAAGGGGGGAAAGTTAGTATGTACATCGGACTTGGTACAAACAGGAAAGAAAGGGGGTGAAAGTAGTATAGACTGGTCATCCAACCGGTTTCTTGGTCGAAAAGGGAAATATAGGGGAAACGTTGTACACAGTGGTATGACCAGGACTAGATTTGTTATCCACACATACGAATAGGTGGCTAGAGTGAACAAAAATGGGACCAACCCAGATATGTTGCTTGGATGTTTGTTTCTCGGGGCCTGAATCACCACTTTATGCCCCGGTTTAGGTACATGGTGCTGGACTGCTGGTGCAACCACTGTCCCATGCCCTTATAGCAAATATTTAGCTATTCTTAATCTAATGCCCCTAGTAAAATGAAGCCATGCCACTGTTACAAGCCATGACAAGTTTAACCAATTGTTTTTGTCAGTAATAGTTTGAGACTCTGACTATTTCCTCTGTAGCTTTTTATTCAAACAGGGATATCAATTTCACCTCGTTGCTATTGCGACCTTTTGGTGCACTACACAAAACACTTCTTAAAAGAAGTGACTTTTGTGTTGTTTAACTGGAATGTCACACCGGAATAGTTGGTTCATTTCGGTGGAACTGCACAAAGGGAGATTTGTGTTCCAATCTTCATCCTCCATATTGGCAACATAACCTTCCTTTAGGTAAGAATGATATTTAATGTATGTGTTCACCTCTATTTTTGCGACTGCCATGAGAAATAATGCTATTGTTTACTAGTACACTTATACTCCTTCACTGACAAAACCAAATCTGAAATAGAAGGCCAATCATGTACTTAGTTTCACCAATTGGTGAGGAGAAAGAGAAACATAGCAAGAAGAAGAAGAAGAAGAAGAAGAGGAAGAAGAAGAAGAAGAAGAAGAAGAAGAGGAAGAAGAAGAAGAAGAAGAAGAAGAAGGAAATGAAGAAGATCACACGATGGTACCATCCCATGTTATCCTAACATCTTGCTAGTGGTATTGTATTGTTGTGTTGCTACTAGTCTTAATTTACTTGAAGAAATGCACTTGTAGTATGTAGCAGAGTAGTACTTGGCCTGACGAAAGATCATACTAATTAACTAGATTCTGGATGCATGTGTGACCCAGCTCTACACAATCAACAGTGCCAAGGTGATCTTGCTGAAGCCGAGGCCTCAGTCGAGGCCATTCAAGGGCTCCGGCAATGTCTCCCTTACATGTGAGACGATCCTCCATGAGCCCTTCCACTTCTGCTGTCTCTCCTGCAAGGTCACTTAATGAATTAGGAGTACTTAAGTAGCACTAATTAATTGTTGCCTAATTTTGCTATCGGAGTTAAACAAATCTTTAGTAGCACCCTATGCTGAATCATGTACGTGTGTATTTGTGTATGTGGAGGTGAACCATGTGGTGGAGCAGGGAGGGGAACTTGGTAGTGTCATGATATAATAATGCTATTGTTTTGCATGTCAATTTATTGCCACTGGTTCAATGAGGCAATGTTTTGCTACTGTATTGTCCATCATTAATTTGATGCTACTGTTAAAGTAATATGCTAATGTCTTTCTATCCTTTCACACTAAGCTAATGAAGGTTTCACCTTGTTCCTACTTGTGCAAACAGGGATCATGTTGTGACAATCGTACATTGGAACTACACAAGACAATGCAATGAACTGTATCCCAGCCAGTGCTTTAACTCTGCTGGAAGTTCTTGATAATCTTTTGATATAATCTCACCACTGGTAAACAAGAGTGATGTCAACCATACATTTGAAGCGCACAAAAATATGTACTATTGAATGATTCCACTAAGTGCTTTATCATCTCTTCTGGGACTACTTGAATAAGCTTCTTGCTCAGGTTGGTACCGACCTAAGGCCTTCATCCATATTAGTTTGCTGTCATCTCTATTGGTATCGTGCTACTGTGTTGCTACTGTCATGAGAAACTCCTTTATCTTTGCACGTTAAATTTTTGCAACCTATAATACATGGCAATGCTTTGAGTGTTGAGCTAATTGGAAGTGATTAAATAAACTAATACCTCTCTTTAAGCAAGACTACTATGTTGCTAACTTTACCCATTAAGATAATGGGGGTGCTTCTTTTTTTGGTGAATATGCTTAGCAGCGTATCATTTCATTGATAGGGGGTAGAGAGTTGCGAGTACAAAGAAGAACATGGTGCAGCCTCATAGACATGCACGAGCCGGTGTCAGTGAGGGTGCAAAGTGAGCAGGGGGAGGAGGATGCTCAGCCTCAACACATATATCCTAGGTTACAGGAATAATGCTAGCTAGTCCCATGGCGCCCGCCTTGGCCCAGAGCCGGGCATCATCCTTGATGGCCTTGGTCAGGTCTCCCATGGAGGGGCGCTGGCCGTCGAAGATAGCCGCATTGCGATGCTTCCAAATGGCCCAGGCAGACAGCGCGATGATGGAGTTGAGTCCCTTTCTGAAACAGCCAGGGGATCCCGGAGCCGCTTCGGACCACCAGGCGAAGAAGCTCATGGAGTCGTCCAACGGTGGGGCAATAAGGCGACACCAGGAGAGAATTTCGTGCCAAATGATGCGGGAGAACACGCAGCCCACTAGCAGGTGATCGATGGACTCAGCCTCTTGGTCGCAGAGGATGCAAGCGGGGTCATTAGATAGGCCATGGCGCACTCGCCGCTCCGCGGTCCAGCATCTGTCGAGGTAGGCGAGCCAGAGGAACACTTTGTTGTTGAGGGGAGCCCCAACTCCTCCATAGTAGTTTCCAGCATGGGGGCAAAGTGGAGACGTGGAACAGAGCGCGATAGCAGGAGCTGGCGGAGTAGACTCCATTGGTCGTCCACTTCCAGGTGATGTGGTCGGGCTGATTGGTGAGGGAGAATTGTTGTAACTTGCGCCACAAGTTGATGTACTCGACGACCGCGAGGGGCCCGAGGGTGCCGTGTATGTCTCCGATCCAAGCGCCATTGGTAATCCCATCGCAGACCAGCGTGCGGCGGCGCCGACGACGTGGAATGAGGGATGTAAGGGCGGGCGCGATTTCTGGGATTGACTGACCATCGAGCCAGTGGTCGCTCCAGAAGCGACAGGTTCTACCATCGCCCACATGCCATGAGGTTGAGGCACAGAAGAAATGGCATGTATCTTCATCTTGGGGGAGTTGGAGGTGATGCCATGGGCGCGATGGGTCGGTGGCCTTGAGCCAAAGCCAACGACATCATAGCGAGATGCCGGTGAGGTGGAGGTCCCACACGCCGAGGCCGCCGAACTCGACGGGGCGGCAGACACGCTGCCAGCTGACAAGGCAACAGCCGGAGCTGGCGTCCCGACGTCCATGCCAGAAGAAGTCACGGATGATGCGCGTGATTTTCTTGAGGATCGTTGGACAGATAGCAGTCGCCATGAGGATGTGGACGGGCATCGCAGAGAGCACGTGGTGCACAAGGGCAAGCCGCTCGCCGCGAGATAGGAGCGCGACCTTCCAGGTCGCGAGTTTCCTCGCTAGCTTGTCCACCAGCGGGAGTAGCGCCGAGGAGGGGGTCTTGCGAATGGAGAGGGGGAGGCCCAGGTAGACGATGGGGAAAGCGATGACCGCACACCTGATAGTGGAGGCGATGGCTGTGGCAATCTCCTGACCGCAGCGAATCGGGGTGGTGGAGCACTTAAGGAAATTAGTGCGCAGGCCAGAGGCATCGCCAAACACCCGCAACAGCTCGCGGAGCATGGCCAACTCGGAGCTGGTTGGGTGGCAGAAGATCACCATGTCGTCGGCAAACAGGGATATACTCGACGCGGCATGCCGGTTGGTGAGTCGTTGGAGCATGCCAGCGTGCGACGTGTGTTGCAGCAGGGAGTTGAGTGTGTCAATCACGATGACGAAGAGCATCGGGGACACGGGGTCGCCCTGGCGTAGCCCGCAAGCATGGTCCACGGGCGGTCCGGAGTTGCCGTTGACGAGGACACGCGTGGATGCCGTGGAGAGGAGGATACAGACCCACTCGCACCAGCGGTGCCCAAAACCGAGGTGGCGTAGAGTTTGCAGGAGGAAGGTCCAGGACACGGTATCAAATGCCTTCTTGATGTCGAGCTTGAGAAGAATTCTCGGGGCCTTCAGGCTCTGGAGCAGGCGCGCCGTCTGCTGAACAAGGAGGAAGTTGTCGTGCACGCTGCGGCCAGCGATGAAGGCGCTCTAGTTGGCAGAGACGAGCCACCCCATCTTCGGCGCAAGCCTCAAGGAGAGGACTTTGGCAAAGAGTTTGGCTAGCAGGTGGATCAGGCTGATCGGTCGGATATCGGTGAGCGTGCACGCGTCGGGCTTCTTGGGGAGAAGGATGAGGAGGGCCTCATTGAGCTTGTGAAATCCCCTCCCGTTCATGGCGTATATCTTGTCGAATGCGGCGCAGATGTCGGCCTTGATGATAGGCCAGCAAGCACGCAGGAATTCTGCCGTAAACCCGTCCGGCCCGGGCGCCTTGCCTATGGGGAGCTGCTTGACGGCGGTCCAAATCTCATCCTCGAAGAAGGGGTGTTCCAGGTCCGCAAGGTCGAAGTGGCGCGGGTCGATGCAGTCGAGGTCGATGGAGTGATCTCTAGCGGAAGATGGGCCCAGGATGGAGCTGAAGTGGTCAAAGGCTGCTTTGGCAATCTCCACCTCGTCGGAAATGATCCTAGAGCCCACACGGAAGGAGGCCACATGATTCTTCTGCGCGCGGTGGGCAGCATGGATTTTGAAGATGGCCACATTGGTGTCGCCTTCGCGGAGCCAGCTAAGACGCACGCGTTGGCTAAGGATGGAGCACTCGAGGGACACCAACCCGAGGTATGCCCGCTTGAGCTCGTGGCGCAGCCAAGCTTCGGCCGAGGACATCACACGTGAATCTTGCGCCATGTTGAGGCGGTAGATGATTTCGCGCACAATTTGAAGCTGAAGGGAGATGTTGCCCGTCGTGCGCGCCCCCAGCTCTGGAGACGGCGAGCGGTGATTTTGAGCCTGCTATTTATGTGCCTGAACGGGTCGGGGTCTGGGGGTATAGAGTTCCATGCCTCATCAACTGTGGTGAGGAATCCATCAAGCTTAGGCCAGAGACGCTCAAAGTGAAACCGGCGTTTTCCAAGGTTGCGCGACGCGCAGTTCACCACGAGGGGGCAATGATCGGATACAGCAGTGGCCAGGCATCGTAGCATGTGATGGGGGTTGATGGTCGCCCATGAAGGGGTGCAAAGCACGCGATCGTTCCGCACCAGGGTGGGATTGCTTTGCTCATTGGACCACGTGTATCTCCGGCTGTGGAGGTAGATGTCCCGCAGGGCGTGGTCCGCAATGAACCGTCTGAAGCGGTTCATGGTGCGTGGATTGAGGTTGCCGTTGTTCTTATCCGCACAAGAGGTTATCACGTTGAAGTCGCCACCCAGCAGCCAGCGGCCGGTGATCATATCGCGTAGATCGTGGAGCTCGGCCATGAAAGCGAGCTTCTCATCCATGCCCTGGGGACCATAAACACTCGTGATCCACCATGGGGTGGTGCTGGCGCCAAGGGAGATGGTTGCCGAAACATGAAACGTCCCAATGATGGGGTTGGCAAGGGAAATCCGGTCGCAGCGCCAGGCCAGGAGGATTCCACCCCGGGTGCCCGTGGCCGGAAGAAAGAAAAAGTCCGCGGAGGGGGCGCCGAGCGTCTCCAGAACAAGCAACGATGAGACGGAATTCAGCTTAGTTTCAGAAAGGCACACAATACAGGGGTCGGCCGAGGAGATAACAGAGCGCACAGCTGTGCGTTTGGCGCGACAGTTGAGCCCGCGCATGTTCCAGAACACTATGGTGAGGTTTTGATCCATGAGAAGGTGGGGGTGTCGTGCGCAGGGCGAGTGCATCATGCCTCGACCAGGTGAGGCGTGGGGGGGCCACTCCGTCAAGGAGGCCAGCGGGGACGGTCCAGCCAAAGAAGTCGGTGAAAGCGAGGACGATATCACTAGCCAGGGGCTTGGCAAAAAGCCTGTTGTAGCGCTCAAGAGCCTCGCTGGAGATGGGCTCATCATCCCCCAGCAGCCCGAGGCGACGGAGAAGGACCCGCTTGGCCTTCGTCTCCGAGTCCAGGCCATGATCCACTTTGGCGAGCTGACCGCTGCGCCACGGCGTGAAGTTGGGCGGCAGTTCACCGTGTTTGCGGCGCACAGAAGGGGTGTCGAGCACCGGGGCGGGTCGCGTCCTGATGGAGTTGATGTAGTCCAAGACGTGGTCGGGAACGGGGCAGGAAGCAATGCCGTTGGAAACGCATGCAGGGAGCTGCATATGAGCCTACATGGTCTGCATGGCCTCGGGGGGTGGCGAGCAATCAGCGGCCGCGGGCGGGCCCCGGGGCAGCGGCGGCACGGGATCGGAGGGTGCGTAGGTCGTGGGCGTGGGCCCAGCGAGATTTCCTGCAGCGCGGGGGGTTTCCGTAGTGGCGACAGGATCGCACTCGGGATCCGTGTGGCCAGACGGGGCAGGCTAGGGGGTCAAGGACCGCGACAAAAGGGGTGAGACCGTTGGCGGCCGCAGGACCAAGGCCGCATCAGCGATTGGCTGGCGCACCTCCAAAGCAGCATCAGGGGAGGTGCGGGCAGGTGAGGGCGGGCCCGAAGCGCTGACAACCACCCGCGTGGGTGGGGTAGACGGGGCTTCCCGCCCAGGAGATGGCGATGGGGTGGAAGGATCCGAGGCAGACCATGACAAAGGACGGGGATCGCGGGGCGCAGCACGGACGAGGTCGACAGCTGGCGGGCCACAGATGGCCAAAGCGGTCGTGGGCGTCGTTTGAACTGGTGGTGCTTCTATTTGTTAGTGTATGTTTCATCAACTAGTCCCACTATTACAGTAAACTCACTCTCTCAATATATGTGCCAACAGGGATGCTCGATTTTGGTGGAACTACACAAAAACTTTGGGTGCTTCATTGCCTCGACTGCATCCTTCCTTTCCCGTCGGTCACTTATCTCGGCTTCCAATCAAAGGAAATAGTAATTGATATGCTTCCTCACACAGGTTGGTACCGATCTTTATATTGTGCTTGTCATATGTATTGGTAATATGGTATTGTGCTACTGTTGGTCGATTTCATAAATGAGTAACTTGGAGCCTGAACTCGCGGGCAAATCATTACATTGGGTGATTGCAGTAGAACTGCACAAAAAGATCAGATGGGCAGATACTTATGATGTTGCTATGTACTCCAAAGTTCACTCAGACAAGCATTGATGTTGACCAGAAGAAGTGCCAGAGTGAACGCCAACAATATTTCTTGGCGCATAGCCCATAAAAACGCAGTCCAATCTTTGGTCCCAACTTGTGCCTTTTGGTTATCGGCACGCGAACTGTATGGCATAGAGTCTAAAGATTCCCGACAAGTTGGTTGACGCGTATATTCATCTGGCACTTAATTAGTCTGCATGCCAGGGATGCTCCATTTCAGTTGAACAACACAAAAAATTTGGGTGGTTCATTTTATCGACCGCCTCCTTTCTTGTCTGCAATGTAGAATTTTGGCGAGCTACAGGACCAAGATGAGCCAATAAACCAGTTGGATGAAAGTATTGGCCAAGTTGCTCAAATCTCCCTCAGCATCGAGGCCACTATCTTGAGGATAAACCTACAAGCAAAGTTCAGATTGTCTGTGCTACCTCTCATGTACTCGAAAGTTTGCTCGTACAAGCATTAATTTTAGCAAGAAGTACCACCGAGTGAACACCATTTACTAGTCTGTACCCTAGGTAATTAAAGTTTGTCCATGGATGATATTGGCTATGATCTCTCAATCATTTGGATGCGTAAACATGCTGAACGTGTGTATATCTGAATCTTTTTGTGAATGTTATCTACGAATATTGTCTTGTGATCTATCAATCATTTGGATGCATAGACTTGCTGAACTTGTGTATATATGAATCTTTTGACTTGTTGATTGTGAATATTGGCTATGAATATGAACGTGTCTTGTGAATCTGAGTTTGTTACGAATGTTTACCTTTTCTGTTGTACTTGTGTGCTAACTTGTTAGAATGTCTACTGTGGGATTGTGACGCGTGAGTGTCAACGTCACTCCTTCCCGAGAAGATTTGCACCTGCTTGTTAGGGTAGCAATGGCACGTCAGCTCTTTTATCTTTTTGCTCTGTCTTCCCCCCTCCCCCGCTCAACCCCTGCCATAATGTTTTCAGCCTCAAAACAAACATAGTATTGTGTTGTTTTTTGGCCTTGATGAAAAATTAAGTGCTGCTTTCTGTAGGTTGGCCCGCCCAGCAAATGGGCTGTTGGTCCCCAACAGACTGGGAGGCTAAAAATACAAGTTGTATGGTGCGGAGGCAAGTAAAAAACCGCCATTGAGAGCCATCCACTGAAGAAAAAAATCGCGCCTGATGTGCTTCTTCAGTCGCACCACCGGCCCCCTTTTTAATCCAGTTCTCTCCATTCCCCAACCGCCAGCACGGGACGGAAGTTTATTTCCCCCTCGCGCTGCCGGGGGATTGAAGAAGCGCGACATCAAATCCAACATCGGCGATTGCTGCTTGTCCAAGTGATTTTCAGATAAGAAACTGCATGTTTCAGAGGTAGAGCATTTAAATCAACACACACTTTTCAAACATGGATAACATAATGTTGGAAATTTTATTCATGGTAAAAAATGGAACTAACGACAAGTTAACAGCATGCTGATCAACATTCATGTATAGCACATCTTCATATGATGCAAAGTCCAAAAGATATGCTATTTTCAAAACGGCAAGACAATGTTGAGTGTGCGAAAAACTAGGTAAACTAGGGACGAAATTTTGGCAAGTGTTAGATATTTTTCAACTGCACCAATTGGAATCGAACCCAGGCAGTACAACTTTTGGGTGAGAGGGCTGCAGCCACCGGGCTAGTGCGGTATGTTCGAAAGAATGAAGGTGTCTTCCCCGGCTCCGGTTCTTTCCCGTCTGTGTGCGCTCGCCGTGGTGCCGCCGCCGTATGCCATTGTCAACATGCTCAACAAGCGAGAGGAATCCGGAGAGGACTGTACGCCGAGAGGCTGATAGTTGGGACCCACCAGGTCCAAGCCGTACGCAAGCAAGTGCCACATTTGAAAAATAAGCTTCCTCCTAATTGTATACTGATGTTGGGGCCAACGGGTTTGTCAACCTAGTCAATAAACAAAATAAATTTCCAACGATGACTGTCATCGGGGAGCTTTTTCTAGGGGTATCGGGGATCTTTTTTTGCGGGAAAGGGGTATCGGGGATCTAGCTGGTATCATTTTTTTCAGAGGGCGAACAAGTATCAGCTAGGCCTAAGTTTTGTTTTTTAACATGAGTAGCCCATGACATATCGAGACAGTGGTTTCAACTTATTTATTGAGGTCCATCATGTACGTACCGGCCTATGGGCCTCCCAGCGTAGGTTTTACTTTTTCTTAAACATCGGCAGTCCAATGTATTTTTTTAATAAAACGCAGGTCTATGTTATGTTTATCTATATATAAGAATAATAATGCAGTGTCCAATTTATGTTTTCCCTTCTAACCACATTATATATATTTATATTATTACTATTATCGTATATTTAATTTTTTTGCAGGGATATATTTAATAGAAACTTATATATACATTATAAAAACATCACACATCTTATTAACTTATAAAAATAAATGTTTAACAGAACTTGGCAAGGGAAATCATGGTTGTTTTTGACTCTCAGGCAAAGAAAATCCTGGTGATTGCATACAAAAGCTTGCGAAGATTTTAAGGACCAATGTAATAATAACACACTCATTTTTATTTTGAGCAATAACTCGCTAATTTGTAAATTTTATATATAATAAAATGTGTAGCTCCGGTTTATTTTTTGATATTAATTGCTCCTTTTAACCTAACATTAAATATAGAACAAGCCCAGCTAATTCGTGTATTTCAAGAAAGTGCAAATGGGCTATGATTTCTTAGAAAAAATTAAATGGGCCGCATTGACGCAAAATTATTTGTTCACCCAGCCCAGGAAATGGACTGTAATTTATAGAAAACATGGGTTAAATATATGCCACATTTTTGCAGGCTGACATGTGGGCGAATGTCGAAGCCTACGCAAGGCGTTGTTAACTTAGTCAACCAATGATTCTGACATCGATAGTCGTTAGATTTACATCCAACGGCCGGTATTCATCTTCAATCTCTCGTCTTCTTCCTCCAGCGTCGCCGGGACCTGCTCCCGCCTCCGGCTGCTAGGAGCTCTGCTTAGCACGCTTCACTGCGAAGCGCTACCCCACCGTCGGCCAAGCCATCCCCCACCCCTCCACACTTTCTGTTATTCTCCGCCGACTGCAGAACCACGCCGCACCAGAACCAGTTAACCCTCGTACACCTCTTCGTCTGTGACTCCATTGCCGCGTCTTCCCATCACCGGCTCGTTGCCGTATGGGGCCTCGCCGTCGTCCACCGCCTTGGTGCGCTCGGTGCGGCGTGGTCAACAAACAAGAGTCATCGAAAGAGGACTGTACGTGGAGAGGCTGGCGTGGGGATGCACCAGGTCCATGGACGCACGCATGCAACCGTCTCCTTATTACACGAAAATAAAATTATTCCTCCCCCTGAAAGTTGGGACCCACCACGTATATCTTCGCAAGGAAGGAAGTGCCTCCTTATTGCTGCCCCTGATAGCTGGGACCCACCGGCTACATCTTCGCACGCAAGGAAGTGCCTCCTTATTACGTGAAAAAAAACAATTCCTCTCCATGACAGTTGGGACCCAGTAGCTATATCTTCGCACGCAAGGAAGTGCGTCCTTATCCTCCCTGACAGCTGGGACCTACCTGGTCAAAGCGTACATAGCGGTCTCTGTCTTGTCGCGAACGTGTATGTACATACTGGTCGATCGATCGCTTTGCAACGATGAACAGTGGCCGAGTAAGTAGTGGCACATGTCATAGTAGAGCCCCTCATGTAGCAGTTCAGGTTGTCCCGTTTGAACTGTGTACACGTACATACAACCACATGCCAAAAAATACGGCCACGTACGTACATACGAGCGGGGTCTCGAAACGCGTACTCGCGCATACGAACGACCAGGGCTCGTGTACATGGAAAGGCAACAGACGGCATCGACGTCGGCAGCTAACCGGCTGGGTCGGAATGGAGGAAACATCATCGTGTTCATCGGGATCCAAGTGACTGGGTCGGAATGCGTCATGTTCACCGGGAGCGAAGCCACTGGGTCGGAACACTTCATGTTCATCGGGAGCCAACCAGCTTGGACAAAACAACGGGAATGGGGTCTGGCGTACCGCAAAACGGAGGAAAATGGCCTTCTGTTCGACCGCATACGATCGAAACGGGGTCCTGTTCATCGGGAAGGGTCTGACATACCGCAGAACGAAGGAAACAACCTTCTGTTCGAGTGCCTACGGTCGAAACGGGGTGCTGTTGATCGGGAGGGGTGTGGCGTACCGCAAAATGAAGGAAACAAACTTGTGTTGGAGTGCCTACGGTCGAAACGGGGTCCTGTTCATCGGGAGGGGTGCGACGTACCACAAAATGAGACTCCATGGGATACTGTTCATCCACCGTCTACTGCTTCGCTCCAGTCTTCACGGGCTACTGTTCATCCACCGTCTACTGCCTCACTCCAGCCTCCACCTGATATTGTTCATCCACCGTCGACTTCCTCCAGCCTCCACCTGCTACTGTTCATCCATCGTTGACTTCCTCCAGCCTCCACTAGCTACTGTTCATCCAGCCTCCACCGGCTACTGTTCAACCAGCCCTCCACGGGATCCTGTTCATCCACCCCACCTCCTCGATCGGGGTCCTGTTCATTCAGCGACAACGGCCTCTACTACCACGGGGTCCTGTTCATCCATCCCCCACCGGGAACTGTTCATCCAACCCCCAATAACGGTCACTGTTCATCAAGAGGCAGCAATAGGTTCGATTGGCTTCAGTTAGCAGCAATAGCGAAGGAATCGCTCGGGTTGAGTTAACAACCAAGGGATCGATCGCTTGGGTTCAGTAACGTAGCTAGTGCAATCGCTCGGGTTTAGTAAGCGAACGCCTCGCTCGGGTTCAGTTAGAGCCCAATACCTCGCACACACGTGCGTACGTGTACGAGAGAAACGCGCAAACCTCCATGCATCGCTCGACCCCGACCACCTACCGTAATCGGGAACTCCCCGATATTTTCCTCGCCCTCGCTTCTACCATGATTTTTTCCGTCATGGACGACCCAAAGAATGTCATGCAGGTGCATCCCCGGCCCGCCCAGGACAAAAAGCCCATTTTATGTCATGATTTTTTGTCATAGAAGTAGGAGCCACCACATCTATGATGATACGTGTTTTTGTCATAATTATCGTTATAGTAGTGTCACAAGCATGACAGAAAAAAATTCGTTCGGCCCAAAATGTCACGGATGTGTCTTTTTTTGTAGTGAGGTTTGTGGCCACCTGGTGGGTTCCCCTGTGGTGTTTCTTCGCCCAATATTTTTTATATATTCCAAAATAATTCTCCATAAATTTTCAGGACCTTTGGAGTTGTGTAGAATAGGCCTCTCAGATTTGCTCCTTTTCGGTCCAGAATTCCAGCTGCCGACATTCTCCCTCTTTGTGTAAACCTTGTAAAATAAGAGAGAAAAGGCATAAGTATTGTACCATAAAATGAAATAACAGCCCATTAATGCAATAAATATCAATATAAAAGCATGATGCAAAATGGACGTATCAGCCAACACATCTGCGGCCACAGCCGACACCGAGGAAAAGTAGACCATGGGAGGTCGTCACCGCTTGGGTCCCACGGTGGCCACCGCCAACGCGTCGCTGACATACACTGCCGATGTCTTGCTCGGTTCAGCGCAGACCATCGTCGACCCCCGCCTTGGCTTCACGGAAGCGGAGTAGGCACTCTTCCCCTCGGGCTAAAGCATGGGCACTCCGATGAGCGGCGGGGTCGGACATAAGGAAGGTATGGCGAAGGCGAAGGCCACAAAGGCGGAAGCCACGGAGGGTAGCCATGTCGTGGGAATGGAGATCCACCGCGGCCGGCATTAGACTAGGTGATTAGTTGAAATATGTCCAAAATTATACCTCCAGAGTCGGACTAGCTCCGCTTTGAGTCCAAAATGTAATGAATTTCATCTGGTTTATGTGAAATCTGCCGTGTTTGCATGAATTTTGTTTGGTTAATTCAAACAGTGGTTGAAATGCACGCGACTATCGTTGGATGGCCGGCTCCCGCATCAGTGTGTGCCGAAGGAAATTTGCGGTTCAGCGTTGGAGATGCCCTAATTGGTTACAAAATACTGTATGACCGAGTAGATTGTATCAACCGAGCTTTTTTAGGTCAACCAGGGATTTTATTCAACGTTCAGTGCCGTAGCAATACAAGCAATGTCTGGAGGAATCCCTAGCCACAAGCGGCGACCAGGAGGGAAAGCTGAAGCAACCTTTGCAAATGGCGTGAGCTTCTAGGTTTGCTTCCCTGCACTCATAACGAAAGCTAATTTTTACAAAATCATTCATCGATGCCTTAACTTCATCTATGACTAGTGCATAAGATGAAAACGTCCTCCCATTGATGTCGGACACGACCTGCATGCAATCAGATGCTATTGTCGCATGTGAGATATGAAGATCCCTTGCCAGAGGAAGTGCCTCGCTGCACGCGTGGGCTTCAAGGCTTGCCGCATCCACCAGGCCATCGAAAGTAACTGCTGATGCCCCCATGTAGTTGTCGTGCTTGTCTCTGCATATAGCAGCCGCTGCCCCCGCCTTACCAGATCTGGAGACTGCACCATCCACATTTATCTTCACAGCATCTTCTCCCGGTGCAATCCAGCGATGAACACGCTGCTGAGTTTTTTTTGCATTGGGCGTTACCCTCCTAGCAGAAGCTATGTCTAGGTCCTCCAAGTAACGGTTGATGAAGCACATAGTAGATAGAGGACTCTGGAATTCATTGTCATGTATAGCCCTTCTTCTAGCCCACCAAATAGCCCACATTGTAATAAGCACTCTCGCTAAATCATGCTGATTCATGGACTCAAAAAGCCAAAATAGCCATAACCTTGCATCATCAGATCTGTTGGACAACATATGTTCGACAATCTCCTCATCCCCCAAGGCCCATACACACCTTGCCATGCGGCACTCAAAGAGAGAGTGCCGCCATGAATCTGTTTCAGCATTGCAGATGGAACACGCCGGTGTGGTCGCCATCTTTCTTTCATGTCGGGTTGTGCCTGTGGGGTGAGACATGTGAGATAATCTCCATACAAAGACTCTGACTTTTGACGGGATTTTAACTTTCCATAGTCGCGTCCATGAATTCCTTTCCTGTGTTTGATTTGAGTGCCCCAGCCTGTGCTCCAACCAGTACTCCCTCTGAAACTTTATCCTGTTTATCACTCTGTAGGCCGATCGGACAGAGAAAAGCCCCTTCCGGTCATCGTGCCATGCCCAAAAGTCCGGCTGCAACCTAGAGCTCAAAGGGATGTTCAGTATTACATCAGCATCCGGAGCAATGAAGTGTTCATTGATCACCTGTTTATTCCATGCACGCAACACTGGATCAATCAATTCCAAGACTAGTTGTGGCGGGTTCACTGTAATGGAGCATATTGGTCTCAACTTATAGTCGCGCGGCAGCCAGTTATCATGCCAAATATGTGTCTCTGCTCCTGTACCGATCCTCCTGATGAGACCCAAAGCAAGGGCATCTCTTCCTTCGATTAAGGAACACCAAACCTGGGACGGGTGAGAGCCCAGAGTTGCGTGTAGAATATCAACCTCGGGGTAGTATTTGGCTTTTAAAACTCTAGCACTTAGAGTTATCCGGATCCTGAAGCAAACGCCAAACTTGTCTGGCTAGTAATGCAAGATTAAAGAGTTCGATATCCCGGAACCCCATGCCTCCCATAAACTTTGGCTTGCACATAGTTCTCCACAACGCCCATGTCGGTTTCCTCTGGCCTTGTTTACTTCCCCACCAAAATTTACGAAGTAGCCCGTTGATGTGCTCACACAAACTGCGAGGTAATTAAAAGCGGGCCATGGAATACATAGGGATAGACTGAGCAACTGATTTTATCAACACCTCTTTCCCTCCAGCCGACAGACATTTCTCCATCCATCCCTGAATGTGCTTCCATATTCGGTCTTTCAAGTACCTGAAGCATCCCTCCTTCTCCTTCCCAACATCTGTGGGCAAACCCAGATATTTCTCTGATAATGCCTCGTTCTGGACATCCAAAATGTTTTTAATCTCCAAACGCTGGGTGTCCGAAACCTTTTTACTAAAATAAATGGACGATTTTGTCGGTGTTTATGCGTTGACCAGAGGCAGCGCAATATGTGTTCAGAAGATCTCTTATCCTGGCTGCACCTACACTTGTTGCTTCAAAGAATAAGAGGCTATCATCGGCGAACAATAAGTGATTGACAACCGGTGCATTGGGTGCAACCGAGAGACCCCGAACCCCACTATCATGTGCGTTAAGCAAGCAAGATAGCCCTTCAGCTGCCAACAAAAATAAGTAGGGGGATATCGGATCTCCCTGCCGTAATCCTCTTGATGGCCTGAAAGTTTCCAAACTACCACCGTTGAAAAGAACCGAAAAAGAAACAGACGAGATGCACCTCATTACTGTCTCCGTGAACCGGGGGCTGATCCCCAACTTAAGCATTACTTCCTTCAAATAAGACCACTCTAGTCTATCATACGCCTTCATCTTATCCAGCTTAAGTGCACAAAACATGTTGCCCTTAACTCTCTTTGTTTTCATGTAATGCATACATTCATATGCAGTGATAAAATTGTCCGTGATTAGGCGACCAGGGACAAACGTCGATTGCTCCTCAGAAATAACCTCGGGGAGAATACTTTTCAACCTGTTTGCTAAGACCTTTGATGCGATTTTGTAAATCACATTACAAAGGCTTATAGGTCGAAATTGTCCTAATTTTTTTGGACTTGCTATCTTGGGAATAAGAACGATGAACGTTTGATTGATATCCTCCAGTGAGTCATCTCCATTGAGCACCCTGAAGATCATACCTGTGACTTCCTCTCCACACAAATCCCAATGCTGCTGAAAAAATGTGCCGGAAAACCATCCGGACCAGGAGCTTTAGTTGGGAACATTTGGAACAAAGCGTTTTTTACTTCCTCATTCGTATAAGGAGCGTTAAGACGAGCATTCATATGAGCATCAACTCGAGATGGTATGTGTGAAAGAACCTCCTCCATCCCTATGGTTCCTTCCGATGAATACAAATCCTCATAAAAGTTTGTAGCCGTATTGGCCAACTCTTCCGGATCATTACACATTGAACCATCAAGCCGTTGCAACTAAGTTATAGTGTTTTTTGCCCTGCACGCACTAGCTTTCTTCTGGAAATATTGTGTGTTGCTATCCCCTTCTGCAAGCCAGCGTATGCGTGATCTTTGCCTCATCATAATCTCCTCCCTGTATGATAATTCCACAATACGATCCTGCACCTTCCTTTCTTCTACACTTGCTCCTACACGCAACGGGTCAGACCGTAGGGCAGCCAACTGCTTACGCTAGTTGGTTCATTGTAGTAGCTGGTTGATCCCTTTGCCATGCTTGTTCGACCGTAGCGCTGAAAGTTTCTTCCT
Source organism: Triticum aestivum (assembly GCF_018294505.1). Classification (NCBI taxonomy): domain Eukaryota; kingdom Viridiplantae; phylum Streptophyta; class Magnoliopsida; order Poales; family Poaceae; genus Triticum; species Triticum aestivum. The sequence continues at coordinate 383,745,182 of NC_057805.1, forward strand.
GCTCCCACATGCATTCATAAAGAAACGGTTTCTTTAGAGCCACTCTCAAGTTGCTTGCTTCTAATTCATTTAGTAGGAGGATAGGGCTGTGGTCTGATTTGGCCGCCGTGAGATGTTCTAGTGAAGCAAAGGGGAACATTGCTGACCAACTTGGGGTTGCAAGGGCCTGGACCTACAGAAATCCCCTCTCGCTATCCTCTTCTCAAAAGTCCAATCCAGCCTTATAGCCAAGATCTGCTAATTCACACACATCAACCGCCTCCCTCAACCCTGCAATTTGAGCACTATTGCGTTCATTCGGACCCATCTGCTCTTCTGGCCTCAATATCTCATTAAAATCAACCGACCTCGGCCTTCTAGCATCGAGGCCCATGATTCTCGAGAAATGCAAATCCGGCCTGTGTCCTAAAAGTCAACTTTGGCCCAGCCCAACAAGGACTGTACCCCTGCCACCTGGCCCCCCGCTATGTCATCGTCGTTCAGCTCACTCCCATCACTTTGTTGCCTCGATCGCCCGCGTAGCCTCTCTGAACACGCAGATCACCACTAATATCACACCGACAAGTGGGTCCCATGCACGCTCGTTCCCACCAGTCATCGACATCTAATCGATCCGGTGCATTCCTCGCAAATCTACGCACGCGAACATCTCTCCCCGTCTTCGCCCCACTCGCCGATCCGAACCACCTCAAACCCCAGCACCGGACCCGTCACTCCCCTCCCCCGCCCCGCCCAGCCCAGATCCAGATCCACCCGGCGCGGCACAGCCGCGGCCACCGAAATCCCTCGAGGAATAATGGCCTCCGCGGCCGCAGCGGCGGCGCCGCCGCTGTCCTCGCCGGAGTCTGACCCGCGCCTCGTCGAGGCCTTCGTGCCTTTCCTCGAGAAGCTCGTGAAGAACGCCTCGTGGCGCAACAAGGCGCACTCCAAGCTCTCCCACACCGCCAAGTCCATCCTCGACCGCCTCCAGAGGCCCCCGCCCCCCTCGCCCACCGCGGCGCAGACCCCGTCCACCCCGACCTCGCCCTCCACGCCGACTTCCTCCTCCTGGCAGCCGGGCCCGCTCCGCAACCTCTCGCTCGAGGACTCGGAGCTGCTCCTCTCCCCCATCTCCTCCGCGCTCGGCTCCGGCAGCGCCAAGCTCGTCGAGGCCGCGCTCGAGCTACTCCACAGGCTGATCGCGCACTCCTACATCCATGGCGAGGCCGACCCGTCGGCTGACCCCTCGTCCCAGCTCGTCGCTTCCCTGCTCGAGGCGGCCTGCAATGCGCTCCACCTTGACGACGAGCACATTGAGCTCCTCCTCCTCAAGACTCTCCTCTCTGCGGTCACATCCACCTCCGTGTGCCTCCACGGCGACTGCCTGCTCCGCGCCGTGCGAGCCTGCTATGATATGTATCTGGGGAGCCGTAGCACCGTGAATCAGGCCACTGCCAAGGCGTCGCTCGTGCAGATGTTGGTAATCGTCTTCCGCAGAATGGAGGCAGATTCATCTACGATCCCCGTGCAACCCATCGTCGTGGCTGAAGTGATTGAGTTGCCTGATGCTGGCTCAGGTGCATCACCCACCGCCGATGCCACCTTTGTACAGGGATTCATCTCGAAGATCATAGTGGACATTGATGGTGCATTCACACCTCTGGCACGGACAACCTCGTCTGCTGCGGCAGGCACTGTGCCTCATGATGGTGCTTTTGAGACGACCGCAGCAACCGAGGAAGGAGCAAATCCTGCGGACTTGCTTGATTCAACGGATAAGGACATGCTGGATGCCAAGTACTGGGAGATTAGCATGTACAAGACAGCTCTTGAGGGTCGTAAGGATGAGCTTGGCGTGGAGGGGGCAGTGGTAGCCACTTTGGATGATGATGCTGATGTCAGGATTGGGAATAAGCTGCGGAGGGATGCTTTCTTAGTTTTCCGGGCATTATGTAAGCTCTCGATGAAGACACCGCCAAAGGATGCACCAGCTGATCCGATAGTGATGCGGGGGAAGATCCTTGCTCTTGAACTTCTCAAGATCTTGCTTGAAAATGCTGGGGCTGTGTTCCGCACCAGCGAGAGGTACAATTTCCCTTGCCTGAAGTTATTTTGCCCCAGATCTTCTGAATTTCTTTTTATAATCTGGTAACAACATTGAGCAAAAGTTTGAGCACCATTTTATTCCTTGAAACGTGGTCTAGTCACAGCTTAAGGAAGAGATGAATTCTTTGACGAACTCTTTTGTAAAGATTAGGCATTGATTTACAGGTAGTACATTTGGATTAATCTATAATACTCGATGTTGCTCTGTTCATAGCAATGCTAATAAAAATCAGTATTGAAATTCATGTTGCAATTTACAGAAGTTAGAGGTGTGTAATTTATGCTTGTTGCTACGATATTGAAATCAAAATGTACTTGATCAATCTCACATAAAAATGGTTCAGTGAGGTTGATTCTGACAATTGCATTTTGATGGGACTGCATGGCTGCACACCCATGCAATGAGGGTTATGATCTGATGTCATTTGTCACAAGACGTTTTACCTCCTTAAAAACCTTGATACCATGTCACTTGCTAGAGAAGCAATCTACACTCAACAAAGTGGATACTGTACCAGGAAGAGGAGCTTAGCTATTGTCATAGGAAAATTGATTGGTTTTGAATTATATACGTTGACACATTGTTGGTTATTTTGTTGGTTCTGTCTGTCTCCTCTTCTTGAAATTTGAAAGTAATGCCAATTTGGTTGATAATACAATTGTATTTGTTGAATAACTATAAATGATAAAGTGGGTACAAATTTTGGGTTACAACCTATCATTCTAACGAAGTTGCATTGCCCATGAGAGTCATGGTGATTGATTCTGTTATGGTTGCTTGTATTTTTGATTAAAATGAAGTTCAGTAACCTGTAAACGGACCAGTTGGTAGTGATGGTCTATTTTTCCTCGGGGTCGTACCAGCAGTCTGATTTGGTACTAACGGTTCCGATCGTGATGGGATTCTCATCACCCACTTAAACCTGTTTTCTAGAAACATCCCGCTATATTGTACTCCTTCCGTCCCAAAATAAGTGACTCAACTTTGTACTAAGTTTAGTACAAAGTTGAGTCACTTATTTTGGGACGGAGGGAGTACATTTTTGGATACGCCTAGCAACACCTCATTTCAATAAAATAACTAGTCTTGCAAACTTGTATGCCATTTTTACTCTGTAGCAAGACACATGTTTCTTGCTAGTAAAATAGTAACGGGCATGTGTATTGTCATGCCTACCAAGGTATATTACTGTAGCTTTTCAGGTAGAACAGCTTCTTCTCAAAGTACACTATGCTGGTGTAGCTAATACAATTGTATCTTCATATTGACTGTGCTATAGTCATATTTTCTTGTCAACTGCTACGGAGTTCTTATACCCATCTGCTTGATGCTTTATTTATCGAATATACTTCTTTTTGGCCTAACTATCTTGTTTTAACCTGGTCAGGTTTCTAGGTGCTATCAAGCAGTATTTGTGCCTATCACTTTTGAAGAACTGTGCCTCGTCACATATGATTGTTTTTCAGTTATCTTGTTCTATTTTTATTAGCTTGGTTTCAAGATTTAGGCCAGGATTGAAGGCAGAAATTGGAGTATTTTTTCCCATGATCATTCTGAGAGTTCTGGAAAATATTGCACAACCAAATTTTCAAGCAAAGATGATAGTTCTTCGTTTTTTGGAGAAGCTCTGTACTGATTCTCAAATCTTGGTTGACATTTTCATCAATTACGACTGTGATGTCCACTCATCGAACATATTTGAGAGGTACTGCATCACTCACTTTTCATTACTATAGTTGACTAGTGAGGTTTTATTCTCATAAATAGCTGCAGACACCTATTTACTATTGTGTTTCATTTTCTGTATGTTTTTCCGACAGGATGGTCAACGGTCTGCTTAAAACAGCTCAAGGGCCTCCTGCGGGTATTGCTACCACATTGGTACCGCCTCAGGATACCACAATGAAGAGTGAAGCAATGAAATGCTTAGTTTCTATCCTCAGATCCATGGGAGATTGGATGAATAAGCAGCTACGTATTCCAGATCCTGACTCTCCTAAGATTGAATCAGAGCAAAACGATAATGATGGTGGAAATGAGTTTCCCCAGACAGAGATCAATGGAGATGCATCTAGCGAGGTATCCGATTCACATTCAGAAGTATCAAATGGGGTTTCAGAGGCTGCATCTTTGGAGCAGCGTCGAGCTTACAAAATGGAACTTCAGGTGGATCTCATTCCACAGTTAGTTACTTTTATGCATTTTTCAATGAGAATGTGGCAATGTGTAGGACTTCTGGTTGCTGTTCTGTCCTGAATTACTTGCCACAGTTCCATTATATTTAGGTTGGTTCATTTCCTTTTTCTTATGTGGTCAACTGCTTTATGAATGGCAGGAGGGTATCGCTCTGTTTAACCGGAAGCCTAGAAAGGGAATTGAATTCTTAATAAATGCCAACAAGGTCGGGGAGTCATCTGAGGATATAGCTGCTTTCCTGAAAAGTACTTCTGGCTTGAACAAGACTATGATTGGTGATTATTTAGGGGAAAGGGAAGATTTATCCCTCAAAGTCATGCATGCATATGTGGATTCTTTTAATTTTCAAAATATGGAATTTGATGAAGCGATCAGAGCCTTTCTTCAAGGTTTTAGGCTTCCTGGAGAAGCTCAAAAGATTGATCGGGTTATGGAGAAATTTGCAGAGCGTTACTGCAAATGCAACCCAAAGGCCTTTTCGAGTGCAGACACAGCTTATGTTCTTGCTTATTCAGTCATAATGCTTAACACTGATGCACATAACCCAATGGTCAAAAATAAGGTATTTTCAAGTTATGCTTGAGCATACAATTTACACATTTTCTGATGCTATTCCTAATGTATTAATTGGTGCAGATGTCACCAGAAGATTTCATAAGAAACAATCGTGGTATTGATGATGGGAAAGACCTACCGGAAGAATTTATGAGGTCCTTGTATGGAAGGATTTGGAAAAAAGAAATTAAGATGAAAGAAGACGAATTTGTTCCTCATCAGCAACAATCAACAAGCTCTAACAAAATTCTTGGGTTGGATAACATTCTTAACATTGTCATACGCAAACGAGGTTCAGCTATGGAGACAAGTGATGATCTCATTAAGCATATGCAGGAGCAATTCAAAGAAAAGGCTCGTATGTCTGAGTAAGTTATGCTGGATTCTAGATGAATAATTGTAAACTAAGTTACACTGTTTACTTGATTAATTATATATTTTTTTCTGCCCAAATGTTTATGCAATCGTATTATTTTTGTTCATCTCCTTCACTGTAAATAATATATGTGGATCTTTTTTGAATGAATTATTTAGGTCAGTATTTTATCCAGCCACAGATGTAGTAATTTTGAAGTTCATGGTTGAGGTTTGCTGGGCTCCTATGCTTGCTGCCTTCAGTGTGCCACTTGACCAGAGTGACGATGAAATTGTCATATCCCAGTGTCTTGAGGGATTTCGCTGTGCAATACATGTCACCGCAGCTATGTCGATGAAGACTCAAAGGGATGCTTTCATTACATCGCTTGCCAAGTTTACATCACTTCACTCTGCTGCGGATATCAAGCAGAAAAATATTGAAGCAATTAAGGTTTGTTCTGCATATCTGGTGTGGATATTGAATCTCTTAGGTTTTTGACTGGTATACTACCGGCAGAAAGTTGCTTCTATTATTAGTGATTTTCTAAAGAGAATAAATTCATTAAAGCAAAAAATGGTACTCAGAAGTTTGTTTCGCGTTGGTTGGCTTTAAAAGGCTAGATGCAACTGATTTATGACCTAGCTGGTTCCATGCTAAATTGTTGGGAAAGTGCATGATAATAGCTGGATGTGATGTTCTGAGGAGAGCTGCTCTGCATCTCTGTTAAAGCAGCTATATTTGCTCCTTGTGTGTACTGAGCATTTGGTATTTTTTCACAGTTGCTAGTCATTCTGGGTGACTGAGAAAATGTTGAAAGAAAAAACTATTCATGGGACTCATCTTTCGCCTCTTTTGGTCTGCCATTTGAATGTTTCTGTTGCACACTCCATTACAAGCATACGCCGTCGGGCTAATTGCAGTTTACCAAATCTTACTTTGAGCATAATGATATAATCAGTTTTTCCATTCTCACTCTTTTGTTGTGGTGGTGAATTGCCTCTTAGGCAATTCTGTTGATTGCAGATGAAGACGGAAATTACTTGCAAGAAGCATGGGAGCATATATTGACCTGTGTTTCTCGTTTCGAGAATCTACATCTTGTAGGTGAAGGTGCTCCTCCAGATGCCACTTTCTTTGCACTGCAACAGCCAGACCTTGATAAATCAAAACAGGCTAAATCCTCGATTATTCCTGGTTTGAAAAAGAAGGCTCCAAATGCTGGTGCCGCTTCTAAAAGAGGTACTTATGACAGCGCTGGTGTTGGTGGAAAAGCTTCTGGTGTTGATCAAATGAATAATGCGGTGACAATCCTCTTGGAGCAAGTCGGGATAGCTGAAATGAATCGTGTATTCATAAGAAGTCAAAATCTCAACAGTGAGGGTATAATTGATTTTGTAAAGGCCCTTTGTAAGGTTTCAATGGAGGAATTGCGGTCTGCTTCTGATCCACGTGTTTTTAGCCTGACCAAGATTGTTGAAATCACGTAAGGAATATATGATGTCATCTCAGCAATGTATAAACATTGCAATATGCTTGTTTACACTCTTATTGCACTATATAGTCACTGAAGTATGATTGTTTCTTTTCTCTAGGCATTACAATATGAACCGCATCAGGCTTGTCTGGTCAAGCATATGGCACGTCTTGTCTGAATTTTTTGTTACCATTGGCTGCTCAGAAAATCTTTCAATTGCAATATTTGCTATGGATTCATTGCGACAGCTGGCAATGAAGTTCCTGGAGCGAGAAGAACTGGCGAACTACAATTTCCAAAATGAATTTATGAAGCCTTTTGTTGTTGTAATGAGGAAGAGTAGAGCTGTTGAGATAAGAGAACTAATCATCAGGTGTGTATCTCAAATGGTACTGGCCCGTGTTAATCATGTGAAGTCAGGGTGGAAAAGCATGTTTATGGTATGTTATCTGTACTTGCACTCATGTACCTTGATTTTGATACGAGACACTTGAGCAGTTTTATTCAGGTTTCTGAATGCTGATTTGTTTTGTATAAATTTCAGGTTTTTGCAACGGCATCATATGATGATCATAAAAACATTGTACTATTGGCCTTTGAAATTATCGAGAAGATTTTGCGAGATTATTTCCCCTACATTACCGAGACCGAGTCTTCAACTTTCACTGATTGTGTGAACTGTCTTATTGCGTTCACCAACAGTAGGTTTAACAAGGATATAAGCCTTAATGCAATTGGTTTTCTTCGATTCTGTGCGGCAAAGTTGGCAGAAGGTGACATCGGGTCCTCTTCAAGGCTGAAGGAACCCTCGCCTCGTTTGACCAAGGATGGAAAGCAGGAAGGTGCAATTCAGGTTGATAAGGATGATCATATACACTTTTGGTTTCCTTTATTAGCAGGTAGTTACATTCTCCTTTTGTTCAAGATGGACCTTTCTATTGTTTTCCATTGACTTATTATTTACTAGTAATGATGTGTGGCGCCAACTTGTCAAACCTTGCAGGATTGTCTGAACTTACTTTCGACCTTAGACCAGAAATTAGGAAAAGTTCCTTGCAGGTGTTATTTGACACATTAAGAAACCATGGCCATGTTTTCTCTCTTCCTTTGTGGGAGAAGGTGTTTGATTCAGTACTTTTCCCAATATTTGATTATGTACGGCATGCTATTGATCCATCTGGTGGTTCTTCACAAGGACAAAGTGCGGAAAATGATCCTGCAGAGCTTGATCAAGATGCTTGGATGTATGAAACGTGCACGTTGGCCCTTCAGCTAGTTGTAGACCTTTTCGTCAAGTTCTATGACACTGTCCATCCACTTCTGAAGAAAGTTCTTTCACTCTTGACAAGTTTCATTAAGCGTCCCCATCAGAGTCTTGCTGGTATAGGCATTGCTGCATTTGTTCGCCTGATGAGCAGTGCTGGCTCTGTCTTCGTGGATGAAAAATGGCTGGAAGTCGTGTTGTCTTTGAAAGAAGCTACCACAGAGACGCTTCCTGACTTCTCTTATATCGCATCTGGAGCTTACCTTGAAAATGTACCAATAGAAAATGGAGACTCTTCAGATAAGAGAGAAGACGAATCTCAACCATCAGAGGATGGTACTGAAGAAACCTCTAGATCAAGGAACCTGTATTTTGCAATTGCTGATGCCAAGTGCCGAGCTGCTGTCCAACTCCTTTTGATTCAGGTCTGTAGTATTTCTTCTGCAACTGATCTTTGTTTTCATGTGCTCGGAAGCATATTGTTTTCACCATTGTTCCATTTTCCTGGATTATCGAAGTCTGGTGCATCGCCTCTCACCTTGTCAAATAGGCATGCTAATAAGGGAGGTGAGAGTGGTAGGAGAGGAGAAAGTGAAGAACTTCATACAGCTATATCCCACAACATATCTCTAGCCGAACACTGTAGGAATTGGTTTCTCCATTCAGACACAACAAGAGTGTCTAATGAGAATGACTTAAGATTCTTAGCTTGTTTGACCGGAACACGCAGAGCTTGTCAAACTTTAACTCTAGCTTAACATGTAGCAGTATGGGTTGTTAGCACAGTACCTTTTTCCTCTAGTTCGGACCTTTTATCTTGCTATATATATTACTCCCTCTGTCCCACAATATAAGAACGTTTTTAACATTACACTAGTGTCAAAAACGTTCTTATATTTTGGGACAGAGGGAGTAGTTGTTAATGCAAATTATAGTCTCCTTTCTTCATTAATTTTATTCTGTGCTTGCATTCTGCTTTATCATGTTTATCATGCAATAGGCTGGTAATTGCAACATGACCGTGTTTAATTTACTTATATGTATTTCACTTTCTGTAGGCTGTGATGGAGATATATAACATGTACAGAGCTCAGTTGTCGGCACAGAACACAGTAATCCTCTTTGAGGCCTTGCATACTGTTGCCACTCATGCTCACAAGATAAACAGTGACAACGACCTGCGGACCAAGCTGCAGGAGCTGGGCTCTATGACCCAAATGCAGGATCCGCCATTACTACGCCTTGAGAATGAGTCATATCAGTTGTGCCTCACTATCCTCCAGAATATATTCTTGGACAGAGCTCCAGATGAAGGGAGCTTAGAGGTCGAAACCCACCTTGTTGGACTTTGCAAGGAGGTTCTTGAGGTATACTTGAGCACAGCAAGGCCTGCTCACCTTTCTGGTGGTATACAGCCGCTTGGTCATTGGCTTATTCCGGTCGGTTCGTCAAAGCGGAGGGAGCTTGCAGCCAGGGCACCGCTTGTTGTGTCAACATTGCAAGCTATCAGCGGTCTCGGCGACTCATCGTTCGAGAAGAACCTTGGCCAGTTCTTCCCCCTACTAGCTGGTCTCATCAGCTGTGAGCATGGTTCAGGTGAAGTGCAGGTGGCCTTGAGTGATATGTTTAGCACTTGGGTTGGCCCAATCGTGCTTCAGTCCTGTTGATGCTGAAGCACCCTGTGATATAGTATACCTCCACATGTAAGTTATTCTTTGTTCCAGACTTCCAGTGTCATATCTTTCTGTTGCTCCGTTTCCCCCCATTTTGTTGTGTTCATTATTTTAGTCGTTGTGGGAAGTGGTGTCTTGAGCCGAACTGATCATGTAGATCCTTTCCCCTTTTATGCTATTGGTTTTCTGCACTGGGAGCGTGTATGTTTACAAGATGATTAAATTATATGCCTTAGTATAGTTCACCAAGTTATTGAGCAGTTCGTTCTGCTTTGGATGTTTGTAACTGCCGCTGTCCGAAGCACAGGAAGCTTCAGCATTGTGTTATACATTTCGTTAACTTTTGATTGGCATCAGATGGTTCTGGTTCAGTTCGAGTGTAGAAACTTCATTCTCCGATAAACAAACCCGTATCATGCTTTGACCCGCATCTACGTACATAGTAGTACTCCAGTTAACTGTATCTGCCGTGAGAGGTTGCCATTTTTAAACACGAGACTGCCGACACTAAAACATCTTGGTAGCCCTTTGCCATCGTGCCTCTGGAATAGAACCCACGCTCTACGCAGGCCTGCGTGTCTCTCTAATGGCTTCTCGTTGTCTCGCGCCAAAAGACCTAAACCCGGGCACAAGTATCTCCGCGTGCCTGGCACTTTCTGGAGTCTTCCGCGGTCCGTGGAGTACACTTGTGCCACTTTTTCTGGCACCTTTTGGCGAGCTCCGGAGGCCCTCTGCATGGTTCCCTAGGCGTCCACGTCGTGGCCCAGCTCCCGCTGCCTTACAACTTCTACACGCTCACGGCTGGGGGTGCCCGCCGACGTGGCCACCGCCGCGGCCACCCCCTCATGGCCGGGCTAGCTCGTCCTCCCCGGGCCCTATATAAAACGCACACTCGTCATCGGCAACAGCACACAGTCACCAGTCACCAGAGTCCACAACGAAGCAAGTGTGATCTAGCCACTCCCTGCATCCTGCTGTGAGTAATGACGACCATGGTTGCCTTGAGCTCCTTCGCTGGTGCCACCGTCGTTGTCCGCCCCGCCTCCTGGTCTCCGGCGCTGACGCGTCAGCGCGCCCTCCTCGTCAGGGCGCAGACCGAGGTAAGCCTGTTTTACCTAACTGACTCTGCCATCATAACTTGTTTACTCTGTACAAGTTTCAACTGGCTGTACTGACTCACGATGCTCTGCAGCCGGATATCGAGCCGACCAAGGAGACGACGAGCGCGTCGACATCCTCCCCAACCCCAACCCCAAGCCCGGTGGCGCCCAAGCCCAAGCCCAAGGCTAACCCCTCGGTGTGGGACGCGCTCGCGTTCAGCGGCCCAGCGCCGGAGCGCATCAACGGCCGGCTCGCTATGGTGGGCTTCGTGGCGGCGTTCTCCGTCGAGGCAGCGCGCGGCGGCGGGCTACTCGACCAGGCCGGCAGCGGCGCCGGGTTGGGATGGTTCCTGACGACCGCAGCGGTGTTCTCGGTGGCGTCGCTGGTGCCGCTCCTTCAGGGACAGAGCGTGGAGAGCAAGTCCAGCGGCGTATGGAGCGCCGACGCCGAGCTATGGAACGGCCGCTTCGCCATGCTCGGCCTCGTCGCACTCGCCATCACCGAGTTCATCACCGGCACGCCCTTCGTCAACGTCTGAAACTAGCTAGTGTAGTGCAGTACGCTTGCACGTGCATGTACATATTTGTTGGTCATGCTGAGGAACTAGGACTACGGACTCTGACGTTCTGTAAGCCTTATCATTAGCTTGTCTTTCTTGGTGATGATGTCTTGGAGCCTACAATTAATGCAGGAATGAATCGCGTTCATGCTAATACTCCCATTCTACTAAGACGCTTGCGTATTTTAAGTAATTTTAATCATCAATTAGACGAACAATATATAAATTTCGGGACTTAAAATTTATACCATCAAAAAGTTATTCAAATACGAATGCAACGGTATAACTTTTGTCGTCAAAGTGGATTGCCGGACGATTCAGGCGACTTCTCCGGTGGAGGATGCTGGCAGGTTTTGCCTTGGACCAGGGGCGTTCGGGACTCGCGCGGCGGCGGTTCGCCGCAGTCCGGCGCTTACAATGGAGGTCGATCCTACAGGCAGGCTATGGTGGATAGAATCGGGCCCTCAGACTGGCGTATTCCTGCGATGGGCATTGGAGGAGAGATGCCAGCCCCGGCGCCACTGTTGGCGCCGCCGCCTCCCCGCACCGCGCCATCGATGCCACCGCCAGACACACGGGCGCCTCCTAGAATCACTGGAGCAGGAGATCGCAGCACCACTGGAAGGCAGGCGGCCACACGAGCCACACGGGATCTGGCGAATGCCGCGCCTCCCGTTAGGCCAGTCAACAACCAGGTGCAGGTGGCCCATCTGGACCCACCGGGGCGACAGGCTTTGGCCCCTCGGGCTGATGCGGTGGACAAATTTGACCTATGGACCAAATGAAATCACAAAATGAACTGTCCGTGAAACTATTTCACGCGGCTGACTTTTTTGTGTGACGCCCGACACGAAGGCGCCACATTACACTGTGCAACGCCTCACAAATAGGCGCTACACGGCCAGCGTAGTGGTGATAGCACTGCAGCAGAGGCGGTGCTACTAAAGGCCCTTGGCATTGCGCATGACGATCTGGCAGTGCACGATGGCGCGTTGGGACAGTTGCGCGAACTGTTCGACTCGCCAATCCAGGAGCCCCAGCTCAAGGCGATTGCTGCCATCTTCGGCAAATCTATCCCGTTTGACCTGGGCAAGGAGGAGGCCACGAGGGTAACCGTGCTTGCCTAATTGGCAGGCCCCGGCGCGACTATCTGTTGCTATGTCGTCGCCCAATCTGGAGTTGGTGTGCTGGAATGTGCGCGGCCTCAACAGCCCCGCGAAGAAAAAGGCGCTGCGGGAATTTGCAGATACGACTCACCTGGTGATTTTCTGTATTCAGGAGACTAAATTGGCATGTATTGATGGTTTTACGGTTATGCAATGTTTAGGCCCCGCCTATGACGGGTTTGCTTATCTTCCGGCGATCGAGACCAGGGGTGGTATCCTGGTTGCTTGGAATTCTTCATTGGCGCGTATTTCGAACCACGTACTAGACACAAATTTTATCACTGGCTACGTGACACCCATCGATGGTGCGCCCTGGTGGCTAACCACCGTCTATGTCCCGCATGAAGATGAGGAGAAAATCGCCTTCCTGGAAGAACTAACTGCTAGAAGGCAGCTCTGTCCGGGGCCATGGCTTGTCATTGGCGACTTCAACATGATTATGCAAGCCTCGGACAAAAGCAATACGAACCTGGATAGGAGAATGATGCACAGGTTTCGCCAATTCGTTGATGGCATTGGTTTGAAAGAATTGTTCCTGCACGGCAGGAAGTTCACTTGGAGTAACGAACGCGAGGCCCCAACCCTCACCAAAATTGACAGAGCGCTGGTCTCGGTTGATTGGGAGATGGAGCACCCGGATTGCCTCCTGCAGGCTCTGTCGACGGCCTCATCGGACCACTGCCCGCTGCACTTGGCCCTACATGAGCATTTGCACCCACACCGGAGGTTTAGGTTTGAGCTTTTCTGGACGAAGCTCGAGGGATTTGAGGATGCGGTGAGAGAAGCCTGGCAATGCGACCCGGAGATCACCGACCCTTTTAAGAGGATTGATCTCCTGCTCAGGAACACGGCGAGATTTCTTACGGCTTGGGGTCAGAAGAAAACGAGCAATGTTAAGCTGCTTATAGCTATTGCCAATTGGGTTATTTTCCAACTGGACGTCGCTCAGGAAAGAAGGAGGCTCTCTGAGGGAGAGAGGTGGTTGAGGAGAACACTCAAGCTGACCACCTTGGATCTAGCTTCGCTCGAGAGGACAATTGCATGGCAGAGGTCTAGAATTAGATGGCTCCAGGATGGTGACGCCAGCTCCAAACTGTTCTACCTCGTGGCCAACGGCAGGAAAGTTAAGAACTTCATCCCGGCTATCTCACATGAGGGAAACCTGATCACATATCAAATTGGCAAGGAACGCATCTTCTATGATTCATACAAGGAGTTGCTGGGTACGACCACAGCTTGCGAGCACACTCTGGCCCTAGACTTTCTAGGCATCACACCCTCAAACTTGGAGGATCAGACCGTGATATTTACAGAGGAGGAGGTGTGGACAACTATCAAGGAGATGTCCTCGGACCGTGCTCCGGGTCCGGACGGATTTATTGGAATATTCTTCCAGAAAGCATGGAGCATCATCAAGGATGATATTATGGCAGTGATACACAAGATCTTCATGGATAATGGGCATGGCTTTGGCCGGCAACCAGGCCTTGATTACTCTCATTCCCAAGAGGTCGGACGCCTGCCACGTTGGAGACTTTAGGCCCATAACGTTGGTGCACAGTTTGCCCAAAATCTGCTCGAAACTTCTGTCTAAAAGGCTATGTCCTCGCATGGGTGAACTTGTTCAAGCCAACCAATCGGCTTTCATAAAAGGGAGAAACTTGCATGACAACTTCGTGCTAGTTTGACAGGTGGCCAGATCCCTTCACCGTAGGAAGGCCAAGGGAGTTATGCTTAAACTGGATATATCTCGTGCTTTCGACACCATAGCATGGCCCTTCCTATTTGAAGTTCTCAGGGCCAAGGGATTCCCTGATCTTTGGCTTTCGTGGATTGCAACCCTACTCACCACAGCTTCATCTAGAGTGGTAGTCAATGGATACGCTGGGCTGAAATTCATGCATGCCCAAGTTCTCAAACAAGGCGATCCGATTTCTCCCCTACTCTTTGTCATCGCCATGGATGTCCTGACATCGATCGTGTCTAAAGCCCAGGAGATGGGAGTCCTCAGTAAGATGCCAGGCTGCTCCTCGATGCAAAGAATCTCGATATATGCTGATGATGTGGTGCTGTTTATCCGGCCTTCCCTGCCTGATCTCCGGTTCGTCCAAGAGGCCATGCTCATATTTGGGACGGCATCGGGACTGAAAATTAACTTTGCTAAATCTACGACAATTCTGATCCGCGAGGAGGAAGGAGACAAGGAACTTGTAGCAGCAGCCTTACCATGGAAGATGGACAAATTCCCATGCAAATACCTCGGGCTGCAGCTCTCTATTTGGCAACTGACTCGAGCGGAGTGGCAACCGATCGTGGACAACATTTTGAATTTCCTCCCTGGATGGCAACAAGGACTTATCACTTGCGCGGGCAGGCTGGTTCTCGTTCATGACGTCGTTATGGCTAGGCCGACGCATCATCTTCTTGTGGCAGATGCACCAAAATGGGTGTCGAGTGTGTGAACAAGAGATGTCGGGCCTTCTTCTGGGAAGGAACAGAGCAGATTCATGGAGGGCAGTGCTTAGTCTCTTGGCAAAAGGTATGTAGACCTAAAGAGCTGGGCGGCCTCTGCATCATGGACCTAAAAAGATATGGTCTGGCTTTGAGACTGCGGTGGGAGTGGCTGCGACGCACCGATCCATCTAAACCCTGGCACGGTCTGCCGATGACATGCGACCCGCAAGTTCAGATAGCTTTCAACAGCTTGGTGCATTGGAGAATAGGATCTGGGGATAAGGTGCTATTTTGGAAGGACAGATGGATTGATGGGGCCTCGATCGATGACATTGCACCAAATATCAAGAAGCTAATTCGCACCCAAACCGCTAACAAGAGATTGGTGAAGGATGGGTTGCTGAACCATAGATGGGCATCGGATATCACAGGAGAGTTGTCCACAGATGGCCTAATCCAGCTGATCCGGCTTTGGGAGATCATGTTGAACACGCAGCTCAACCCCAACCAGCAAGATGAGGCGATCTGGCCATGGAACGAACGTGGAGTCTACACTTCTGCATCGGCTTACAAGATGCTCTTCATGGGTGCAATTAAGGCCGCTTTTGCCAGCTGGATCTGGAAGTGCTGGGCGCTTTTACCCATCAAAATCTTTATGTGGCTAGCTTTGCAATACCGTGTCTGGACATCTGACCGTAGGCTGCGACATGGTCTGCAAGAACAGGCATCGGCTTGCTTTTTTTGCGACCAAGAAGAGGACAACGTAGACCACATAATGAATCAATGTGCCTACTCCAAGCAAGTATGGTTCATGACCTTCTCCAGGAGTAGGATAGATACACTACTCATTCCCGAAGGTAGCAACACTCCGGAGACTTGGTGGGGTGCTACTCGCAAACACATCCACAAAACACACCGCCGTGCTTTTGACTCACTTGTGAGCCTAGTTTGCTGGAGCCTCTGGAAACAAAGAAACAACCGAGTGTTCCGCGATAATTCCAGTTGGATGATTGCCACGGAGCTAGTCACAAAGATCTTTGAAGAACTACATTTGTGGACACTCGCAGGAGGAAAAGGAGTTAGTGTGTGGTGTGAGTAGTAGTGTGAGATAGCAGGAGTAGGAGTGGAGTGTCTTCCGTGCCTCAGCCGACTTGTGGCTTCGATGCATCTAAACTCTTGTACATACACTTTCTATCTTCTATAAAGCTACGGTACACAATTTGCGTACTCTCAAAAAAGAACTTTTATCGTCGTAACCCACATTTTCTTGGTTAAACCGATGGCCGAACTTGATTCCCAAAATGCGTGCGCGAATGGAGGGAGTACCACTATATATGTTTCTTGGTCGCGGAAATATAGACCGAGAACATGAATATCTTGAGAATCTCTTAGCGATTTCAAACATTGACCTAAATATGTTAGCCCCAAAATTCCTGACCAAACTGAAACACAATTAAAAATATATTCAGAATCACGCTTTTAAATTTTTGGAACATTTTTAAATTTGTCTACAGATTTTAAAATCATGATTTATATAATTTGTTTGGGTTGATTTGATTTTTTATACATTCACTGTTTTATATTTTAAGACGGAATCTAAGTTATAAATATGTTGTACTGTAATACATAGAAGCTTCATTTGTAGGAGAAAAAAAACAAAAGGTTGTTCATGTTCCACATAATTCTACAAATAATCAGACTAATTATAAATAATTATCATGATGTCCAATACTAATGCAACTAGCTAGTAAGGGCATCTCCAATGTCGTCCATCAAACCGCCCGTAAACGTCTAGACCGTGCGGTCCGGACATTTTGAACCCTCCACCACCTTCCATCAAACGTTCACGGACCGGTCCGCATGCCCGAATTCCCGTAAACCAAAACTAACCTGGACGAGGTTTGCGGGTGTCTGAACAGCCGCGAGGCCGGACTCCCACACCCCAGGCTCACACACAAAACCCACCCGGAGGCTGGAGGGGTGGGGAGTTAGCGCCGTTGGTGATTCGCTCGGTACCAGGGAGTGCTTGATAGATTGCAATATAATACTAATATAAAGCTAGAGTAATTAAGGGGAGGATCAAGGAGTGCTCTCCGTTTTGTAGTCGCTCGACCTGAAAAAATATGGGATTCAGAGACGTTGTGGGAGGTGATGACAGCCTGTGTGATCATGCACAACATGATTGTCGGGAATAAGGGCGACGGAGTACGCCATGGTCTGGAATTTGCGCAAATGGGTGATCGTATCGAACTTCCTGAGCAGAATCCGACGACGAACATGGAATTTATTCAAATGCATCAACATATTCGTCATGGAGCAACTAATGAGCAACTCAAGAATGATCTGGTTGAGTATTTATGGCGATTCGAGGGAAGAACTAAAAAATATGTCCGAACAAGTTGAATTCAAATTTAAATTATTTTATTGTAAAACTTCATATTTGGGTTGTACAGCCTCTGTACCAAAATGTAAGATGCTTTTTGATTTTGCATGGGGCATTAAAAAATCTTACATTTTGTTACGGAGGGAGTAATATTTATATTTGAATTATTGTTGCATTAAAATATTTGAAAAACATAATAATAGAGCAAGAATGATATTTATCTTACTTATTTTAAGTGTTCTGGGTGCAGGACAGAAAAACATGGATGAACATTTAGGATATAGGGTTAGATGTTCACCCCCTTATCTACTGTCCTGTGGACACATCAAACGTATTGCACACGTTCAAAGTGTTCGGTTTGATGAACGGTGCTGAAGATGCCCTAACCGAATACAATCATGATGCAATCTCTCTTCTAGGCCAAAAGCCTGGACACGCCCATAACACAGAGTGCAAACTCATGAAACACGTCAACCAACCAATCTAAGACCAAATGCCTAGCTTTCACCGACAAATGACCCGCTGCCAGAAGAGAAAGGACAAGTCTATCACTCCTACGAGAGTTAATTGTACAGAAGTACCACAATTGGGGCATTGGAAGCAGATTGGTACCAAGTTTGATAATTTTTACGTGTCAGTACCAAGTCTGGGGCTAGCCGTTACAAAAAGTCTAAACCGCGTATAAATACGTATTGACGGGGTATCTGACCAGCGGGGCCCGCCTGTCGGGTGCCGACGTGGCATGTTTTTTGCAGAAAGCCCCCTTGCTTCGTCGGCGCTACTGTTCATCGTCTCCACGCACGGCGGCGCCCGATCTAGATCGAGGGGAGGAGCCCCTCGAGCCCGAGCTCCTTCACCTCCCGTAACCGCCGCCCCGCCCCGGCCTCCACCTCGCCTCGCGTGCTTGCAGCCGAAGCAGGGGAGGCAGCGGGACTTGGCGCAACTCCAGCGACAGGGAGCGGCGAAGGGCGCGGGAACCGACGGATCTGGACGGCGACTCGCGCAGCGGAGGGCAGGAGGGGCGGCGCTGGTCCTCTGTTCATACAACAGAGAGGGAGGAAACAGGGAGGCCACGAGGGGACCTGGTCGCAGGCGATGGCTGCTCTGGCGAGGCGTGTGGGGCGGGGTCGACAAGACGCTTGGGCGGAGGCGGCGTGCTGGTGAGCTCGGGAGGAGGCGCGAGGGGTCCTCGTGGCTGTTGCTGCTCGCCGGCGACGGCTGGGGGCGGGGTCGGCGAGACCCTCGGGCGGAGGCGGCTGGGAGGAGGAGCCCAGGCACGAGGAGGCGGCGGCGCGCTGGTGAGCGAGCTGGGGAGCTCGGGAGGAGGCGTGAGGGGTCCTCGTGGTTGCTGCTGCTCGCCGGCGATGGTTGGATCGGCTGGTTTTCTCCGCGCGAGGGGAGGAAGGTGTTTATGCAAAAAAAATGCCACGTCGGCACCCGACAGGCGGGCCCCACCGGTCAGATACACCGTTAATACGGGTTTATACGCGATTTAGACCTTTTTATAACGGCTAGCCCCAGACTTGGTACTGACACGTAAAAATTATCAAACTTGGTACCAATCTGTTTCCAATGCCCCAATTGTGGTACTTCTGTACAATTAACTCCTCCTAAGAGGATAGTAGACATGGGTTACTCCCACGCCGGAGATAAAGCTAACAAATCACAGGAACCTCGTGCGGGATGTGTTGCCCAACACGTCGCCAGCCTAGCCAAAGGTGCCAGGATGTCAGGGGCTTGGTTGCTCACAACACCCGAATCCAAACACTCTTGTAATTGCATATAGGCATACCAGGCATAGAAAACATCGACCCCGAACATATCCGTCGAATAAAGTATCCAGGGATTTGAAGTACTTAAAATGTTAGCTCTCCCAATAATATGATGAACTGAACCACTCCTTAGAAAGTGGTTACAACACTCATGGTTCGCTCGCAGAGCTAACTCAGCTAGCTAGTATAACCCGCAAGTCAATCTTGATCCTATCATGATGTGCATTCATATTTTGGTGAGAGCCATTCTCTGGTTTCTTCTGTGTTTTTTTCTCTTTCTCCTATCTCTTTGTTTCTTCGACTTCTACCGATTTTCTTTGAATTTTTTTCATACATATTGTAAATTTTTCGTATACATCAGAAACATTTGTATACACATTTGATATTTTTTAAATACATGACTAATATTTTTTAAAATATATTTCTAAATATAAGTGGTCGGACCATTCTCTGGACTCTGCGCAAGCACCGGGCTGGCCTTTATGATTAATATTTTTTGGAATATATGTTTTGATGTCTACTTATTTTCATAGACATTGTACATTTATTATCTACATCTAAAGCAATTTACATATATATTAACAATTTACAAAAATACATGATTTTTTACAAAATACGTGTTAAACATTTTCCAAATACATGTTGAAACATTTTTTTGAATCATAATAATATTTTTAAAAGTATGTGAACAATTTTTTACATCGTATTAAAAATTAAAAATATCACAAATATATTTGGAAATGTGTGATTTTTAAAAATCTAATAAACATTTATTTGAATGGAATGAAGCATGTTTTTAATTACACAATCATTTTCAAAAATGTCACGTACATGTTTTTGAAATGCGTGAACATTTTTGAAATGTCACATGCATTTTTAGTGGCTTAAACAAATTTTTAAAGTTAATCACGTTTTTAAATGTGCAACGAGCACTTTTAAAAAGCTAACTAAATATGTTTTCATTATATATGTATTTAATATGTTTGAAATTAAAAAAAAGTAAGAAAAGAAATAAAAAGACATGTGTGACGTTAGCATGACGAAACCAGATGGCTATTGGTGGGCCCACTACCGACCCCCTGTAGGTGAGCTTAGCTTCCGCCTGGCTAAAGGCAAGACATAGACTTGCCTGTGGGCGAGACATGGCCGCACCCCTGGAAAAAGTCGAGAAAAATGCAAAGTGCTAGCGTGAACTCAAAGGCTTTGAAATCCAAAACACATGAAACAAGTCTGCAGTGATGGCCTGCTAGTTGTTGGCCCATAAGCAAATATAGTTACAATACAAGCCTAATAACGCAGATTTATCTTTAAAAAACATAATAATGCAGATACAAATTCCTTAACCCTTGCATTTCCAAATACTGTTTAAGTAGATTATTTTCCTTTTCTTAATAAATATTATTTAGTTATTTAACAAAAAAATTAGAACATCATTTCCCTCGTAAAAAAATAGAACATTTTGTAGCTAACGTGGGTACAATATAAATATTTTTGTAAGTATTGTAACATGTTGATCAACTATAAGCCAATTTTTAACATTGATGCTTCGAATTTCCTAGGCTAATGCTAATACATTTTAGTCTTTGTAGATTAGCATGCCAAGCGTAGAAACATCTACACCGTCCATGTTTATCAAACAAAGTATTGAGGGATTTGAAGTACCTATGTGCTCATCCAATGCCCTGTTGAATTAAACCACTAAACCACTGGTTTAGACAATTGTTTACCTCCATGGTTCGCTCCACCAAGCTAATGCAGCTAGCTAGTGAGGGCATCTCCGATAATGTCCATCAAACTACCCGCAAATGTTTCGACCACATGGAACATTTTTCAAATACACAATTAACATTTCTAGAAGATATATGTTTGAAAAAATTAATACATATTAAACATTTTTCAAATACACATTGAAACTTTTTCTTGAATTATACTTAACATTTTTAAACTATCTGAAAAAATTACATCGTATTAACAAAAAAAAATATCACAAACATATTTTTGTATTGCGTCAACATTTTCTAACATGTAAAACACATTTTCAAACATTTGTTTAATTATATGAGCATTTTTTCTACATTGTATAGATTTTTCAAAATGTCTCCTACATTTTTAGGAAATGCGTGAACAGTTTTGAATTGTAAAATATTCTTTTGAATGGTAGGAAACATTTTTTTGAATTACACGAAGGATTTTAACATTGTAAAGCTTCTTCAAAAATGCCACATACAAGTTTTTGAAACGCATGAATATTATTGAAATGTCACATACATTTTTTTTGAATGAGCGAATATTTTTCACACAGATGCAAATTTTTTAATTATGCGATGAACACTTTTACAAATATTAACTAAATTTATTTTTCATAATATATGTATTTAGTATTTTTCAAAATATAAACAAAGGTAAGACAGAAATAAAAACACATGTGTGATGCTAGCGTGATGTAACCACGTGGCTAAGGAGTCGCCCCCCTACCGCCCCCTGTAGGTGAGCTCGGCTTCCGTCTTGCCAAAGACAAGATACAGACTTGCACATGGGCGAGACACAACCACTTCCCTAGAAACAGTTGAGGCGATTCAAAAGGCTAGCATGAATTCAAAAGCTTTGAAGTCCAAAACATATGTAGCAAGCTTGCAACGATGGTCTGCTAGTGGTTTGGTCCATAAGCAAAGATACCTATGGTACAAGAATCACATCTATTTCAATTATGCATTTTTAAAATAACATATGGAATAGGTTTGTTTCACATATGGAATATGATTTTTGAAATTTTAAACGTGTTTGAAATTTATCCAAGATTGATCTTGTTCTAAAGGTCCCGGCGTCAAGAGTTGAAATATATAAAAAGTTTCAAAAACTAAATTCTAGTTTAAAAGATTTGAATGATTTAGTTTTAACAAGGTAAAATAAAATAGTGGATTTATTGTGTAGTAGAGTGGAACTGACATTGAGGGAAAGATGCATGGAGGCACTCGTGGTTGGACCAGATGGTGATTTGACTATATTGGAATACCAACAGCTGAGGAACGAAACAAGGACTATACATGCAGGTGGGCCATAGGTTTGCACAAATCTCAAAACTAGCATGTGGTGCCAGATCTACTGGTATGAGGCGTTGACGGGCAAAATGACTTTGCAGAGGTGATGACAGCCTGTGTGATAATTCACAACATGATTGTGGAGAATGAGGGTGATGGAGTACGCAATGCATGGTCTGGAATTTGAGAAAATGGGTGATCCTATCGAACTTCCTGAGTAGAATCCGGCGACGATCAAGGAGTACAAATGCATCAACATATTCACCACGGAGCAATTCATGAGCAGCTCCAGAATGATTTGGTTTAGTATTTATGAGGATTCGAGGGAAGAACTAAAGAATATGTCTAAATAAGTTGAATTCAAGTTTAAATTATTTTATTGTAAAACTTCATATTTGGATTGTATTGTACCAAAAGTTTTTTGATTTTGCATAGGGCATTAAAAACATCTTACGTTTTGGTACGGCGGGAGTAATATTTATATTTGAATTATTGTTGCATTGAAATATTTAAACAACATAATAATAGACTAAGGATGATATGTATCTTACTTATTTTAAGTGTTCCGGGTATAGGATAGAAAAACAGGGACAAATATTTAGGATATAGGGTTAGATGGTCACCCCCTTATCCGCTGTCCACGGACACGTCAGACATGTCTGCAGACGTTTAGAATGCCCATAACACCAAGAGCAAACTCACGAAGCACATCAGCCGACAAATCTAAGACCAAATGATCTATCTTTCACCGACAAATGATCCGCTGCAAGAAGAAAAAGGACAAGTCTATTACTCGTACGTACGAGGGTAGTAGACATGGGGTGCTCCCACGTCGGCCATGAAGCCAACAAATCACAAGAACCTTGTGCAGGATGAGTGTAACACCCCAAAATTATTCCTTTGGATTTTCAAAATTTTAAAATGGTTCTTATTTGGGTGAGTTATTGGTTTGGTAATTTTTTTTAAATATCAAAAAAAGCATTCCTCATGTTAGAAAAGTTTTGGAGGCATTTAAAAATATTCCAAGGATTTGGTCACTTCACTCTTTTCAAATACCTTTAACTTTTCCCAAAAGTTTATTCTGTCATGATAAATTACTCCCCTAGTCTTTCTCGCTCTCTAGGACAGTATCTAACACCTCTCCCTTCCCACAAAAAGATTTTCCCTACATTTAATAAATTCCAAAGTTGGAATTTATATTATTCATAGTTCCTTTGGTTTACAAAGGAACCATATATTTTTGAACTCTTTTGCACCCACAAAAAATTATCCTGGCTACTAGACAGTACCCACATCCCATTTCACCAAAAACATCTGGTTCCACAGTTCAAAATTTTCAAATCTCAGGCAATTCAAATTTGGACCAGATTCAAATTTCATGATCAAAGTCCAATTTATATTGCTCCAAATTTTTTGAAACTTTGCTAGACTCTCTCTTATGCATCAACACCTCACCACAAAAATTCTCAAAAAAAATATATCCTAAAATGCCTTGATCCCTCTGGCATTTTATCAAACACCTTCTGTGCACTGTTCACCAGTGCAAAAAAAAAAGTTCAGTAAAAATCAGAAGTGATAGAAGTTCAGAAAGGGAGGGAGATCGATGTCGTGCACTCCTCCTCTTCCTCTCCCCCACTTGGTGTCGTCTCCTTGGTGTTTAAATGAGCGACCCCGGGCCCCTCTGGTCGGCCGCTCGTCGACGACAGCATAGTGGCTGGCCGGTGCACCTGCCACCGTCCTCGGCACCGGCAGCCGAGCGAATCAGCTCCGCCGACCAGCGCCTTCACTCCCCTACCGCTCCCCTCCCTAAATCCTCCCACACGTCGTCTCCTATGCGACGCTGACCCACCGTCCGAGCCGCCACGCGCCCGTCTGGCAGTCGCCGTAGCCCATCGTCGCCGCCACACCCGTACGGACACCCCGCCGTGGATAAGGCCGCAGGGCTCGGCTCTGTCCACGTTGATGCTTCTGGAGTACTCCCTCGACCTCATCCACGCCTCACCGCCCTTGACCACCGTCCTAACCTACCTTGTCGGCCGGATTAGCCCCAGCGTGATCCACTCCGCCACTGACCTCCTCGGATCGCTTATAAAAGGCTACCCCGAGCCCCGTTCAGCACTCACCACACCCA
Source organism: Triticum aestivum (assembly GCF_018294505.1). NCBI lineage: Eukaryota > Viridiplantae > Streptophyta > Magnoliopsida > Poales > Poaceae > Triticum > Triticum aestivum. The sequence goes on from NC_057805.1 coordinate 383,769,392, forward strand.
CCCATCACCAGTCGCCACCCAGAGGGGTCGAACGACCTCGGGAAGGTCTTCTTCCCCGACTCCGGTCATCGATCCGCCGCCACCCTCCCCGATCGGCACGACATCGTTACTCATCTGCGCCTCCAAAAATCCACCAGTAGCCTCGCAACACACCCACCACCCAATCACGTGCTTCAATTTGACTCAAGGAGCTCTCTCCAGCGAGATCCCACCTCACCCGAAACCATTGTCCGCCGGCGTCGACCTCATTGCCGTTCGGGTGCTCGCCAGCGACCAACTCCACCACCTACCGACGCGGGGCGCCACCCCGAGCGCATCTCGACCATCGCCGCCTCCTGAAACGCCGGCGATCGCCGCCGGTGACCACCGCATCCCCTCTGTACATGCGCGCGTAGGGCGCGTTTGAATTTCAAACCTGACAGTGGGGCCCACCTGTCAGTGTTTTATTCTTTTCTGTTGTTTTCGAAAGCGTCTTTTGCCTCTTTACGCTTTCTGCGCTCGGAAGCGTATTTCCATCCGAGGCGCTTTCAGTTGTTACTGCAGGGACCCGCCGGCAGTTATTTTCTTTACAAAGAGGTCCCTGGTTTTAAATCCTTAATAACTTTTAAACCACATATCACTTTCAGTTGATTCTTTTTCTGAAATTCTTATTTTTCACTCTAGTTTTTTTAGTATTTAATTAAAAATATTTTGAGATAACTTTTTGTACGGTTGCAAAAAGTTGAATTTGGATGTTTTATTTTCCAGAAAACAAAGAGTGAGGCTTTACCGGGAATTTCGAGGAACCACTTTCTGACTACTTTGGTCAAGGCAAGCATTATTGAACTTCAGATATGATGAATTGCATGCATGGTTGCATCGGAGGGTTTTGCACCGTATAGTAGGAATAGTAGAAGCATGCGTTGGTCATGTCAAGTTGAGCACTATTGCATGAACACTATTGCATGTTATGTGAGCACTATTACATTCACCAGGGTTTGCTAACGTGTGAATATGGTAAGATTCTAGGAGTGTATCTCCTGCCTTGGACGTGCAGGTGGGCACGGCTGTGTTATGACACGATGGTGTCATTGTGGCATGCGGCACATGTCAGTCTTAATAACAATACCTCCCGAGTCGACCTAGATTGAGTCTTGTTCCGTTAAGCCTAGCTAAATACTGTGCTGCCACTTGTCTTCCCGCAAGGGGAGTGCGATTTATTAAGTTGTTAACCCCTTAGAGAGGCCACGATGAGGGTTTCACGGCCATGGTCTAATGCGAGTCATCAGGTCAGGGGGCATGGGTGTATCCGGCTAGGCTGAGAGGGGGGCACCCCTTGTAATCTGTGTGTATTAATAGCGATTCCATGCTATTCGAGACGGTGGTCTTCCCGACTTAGAGTTTTTCTTGAAAGATGCTTTGGGTGATTCCTGGCATCCGAAAAGTTGTTCTGGTGTGTGCTGCTCAGATGTGTTTCCAACCCAAAGACCGTAATGAAAATTAGTCAGTGTCTAGATATTGGCTACAGAAATTCCATACACGTGGGCAAAGAGTACAACCTCTGCAGAGTTACATCTATTCGAATATCCGTATTCACGGTCAAGGATGATAGTTGGGAAGGGTCAAGTATCGGTCCCGGCGTCGGTCTTTGGAGGAAAATAATTAAATTGAGCTTGATTCACTTTGCAGTATAATTGTTGTCACCACCGATCCTATCATCAATATTACTACTATACATGTTATTGTTATTGTGGACTAACCCGTTATCTTGTTTGATTTTACTGAGTGTCACTTGGGATGGCTGGACTACCCGTGTACTCAACTTTGTTTCCTTTTCCGAGTATCACTTGGGATGGCTAGACTACCCGGGTACTCGGTTTTATTTTCAAGACCTCTCGAGGCGTCGCTTTTAGACACCAGTTTGGCATTTCTTTTCAAGACCTCTCTAGGCATAGCTTTCAGACACCCGTTTGGCATTTCTTTTCAAGGCCACTCGAGGCGTCGCTTTCAGACACCCGTTTGGCATTTCTTTTCAAGACCTCTCGAGGTGTCACTCTCAGACACCCATTTGGCGTTCTTCTTGGAATTTCTTGGGTGGTCTAACGCCCGATGTTCCACTTTAATTTCTTGGTTAATACTGAAGTTACGTAATTATTTATCCATACCAGGTTAACATTATCATGCCATGATTTAATTCCGATCTGCATGTGCATTTAACATAGCCCATCATGAGCATTTACATTAGTTATATATTTTGTTCATAATGTTTGCGAGTACATTCTAACGTACTCACAGGCTTGTCCCTGGCTATTGTCTTGGCCAGACTTGGAGGAGGGCGAGGTTATGGAGAAAGATTGCGCTAGCGAGCCCGACGCTTAGAGGTGTTCCCAGTCAGTCAACCGTGGTCTTGGAGTCTACCACATGTATCATCCGCAGTGCTTCCGCTTCACAAATAAAATAGTCAAGCCTCACTCTGACGCTTGGTTTTATTTTATTGTATCAGTGTTGTACCACTGTCACAACACTGTTATATTCCACCACCACCTATATTGCAAGTTTGTAACAGAATGTTGACCACTCTGGCTCAACCCGATGTAATATTATGTTTGTACTGGTTATCTATATCAAGGAAGTCCACCAGCAGATCTGATCTTGGGGCTGGTGTGACTTTGGGCTATTCTATGATTTATCGCGGAAATGAGCCTGGCAAACCTTGGTATCAGAGCCAGGCTGACTGTAGGAAGCCCTAGGTACGATCGCTAGTAATAGGTCCAGTCCTAACATTTTTAGCATGCATTTTGTGCATTGTAACAAATTTTCCATAGTCATCATATACTTATGATATGACTATTTGGATTTTTGTCTACTATTGTATATGTCTGGCGGCAGCTGTCCGACCCAGATTTTCACCAACGAGCCTGCAGGATTTTCCCGTCTTCTCATCATCATCGCTAGAGTTACCGTGAGATCACCGAGCCGTCCGAAGTACACCATCTTCCCTGACAGGATCACAGACACCCTGACCATGTACCAGGCCTCGGTATATATTCGGGGTGAATCCACCGAGCCCCACCATAACTATCATTTTGTTGGGAGAGTCATGGCTACTGAGAGGCATGCTATCTAGATGGCCGCTCGCGAAGCCATCGCTCGTTTTAGGGACATCCTTCCAGTCATGCAGACACGTCCCTATTACTATCTTCCATGCCATGTACCATACACTAGTCACTATGCTTTCTCTTGCACCACAGAAGGGAGGGACGAGGCAATTGAACCCCTTGTTCAATATATCATGGCTCTAGAGTCAGTCTTCACCTCACTGGTGGATGACTATCTTATTGTACGGATGGACTTGGCTCGTGTGAGAGTTCCTCGAAGGAGTGTGTTCCGTTCTCCTTCACCACATGCTCCACGCATTCCGACTCCACCATATAATCCTCCTACTTGTTCTGCTTTTTGACGCTTGTCCCCGAGCAATGAAGCTAGTCGCTTGGTTGCACCCATCCTTGTTAGAGCATCACCACCAACAAGCATAGTGCCACCGCGAGCGGGTGTGGCATCAATGACTGCGCAGGGCCGTCTAATCTTCAGCACCCCGATGGACTTGGCTCGTGTGAGACCATCCCCGAGGAGGAGGAGGAGGAGGTCGAATCTTCAGCACCTCGTCTGGGACTCACACTCATCAGGGCCTATGACGTTCCAGACACTCTGTGATGGCAGCCAAGGCAGCCACACCGCAATCACCCTTTAAGGGGATGTAGTTGTAAAATAGTTATCTTCTGTCTTCTTCCTTCCTTGTAAGATGGTGAGTGGTGGACTCGGATCGCATCACGCTAAGAGGTCGGAGCGGTGCACTAGTTTAAATAAGCGGTCATGTAGTACGGTTGCGGCAAGCATATTGTATAATTAAATCATGCATGTATGATTACATCCTCCTTGTGTAATTAAAACCTGCATGTATAATATGACTTAGTGTACTTGCATCCTGGGGGGATTTATTTTCAGTTTCTTAAAGATTTATTTTTGCTTCTTTGAAATTATTTTCTCATCGTGTTACACAAATACCCCAGAAAGAAAATGCATCGTCCCTGGACTCGTTTTATGCCCAGTCCATCAGAGGAAAACTTTGCGCAGATGGGAAACAATTTCACACCTGGACAAACAAGTCAGCAAACCAATTATTCAGCGTTTTCACAAGTATTCCATCTGTACGAACAAAGTCAGCAATAGCACCAAGAAATGATGCAGCACTTAATAAATATGGGGAATCACCAAGGATAGCACCAACACAGGTCAAAATTATCTGAACTCCATAAGACCAACCCAACGGTCTTTTCTCACGCAGATAAACCTTTGGAGGCAGACAACTGACTGCGTGACATTGAAAGGAAATTGGTCATAGGCCAGTGTCCGGACCAGGAAAAGGTATTATATGCTCCGCATTATTTTTCTGGTACAACAGCATCATGGTGGGAAAATTTATGCCACACGCATCCCAATGGAGGGGACATGACCTGGGAGTAATCCAAGGAAAGCTTCCGGGGAGCCCATATTCCCAACAACGTCATGGAGTTAAAGAAAAGAGAGTTGGAGGATCTCAAGCAACGGGGCACAACGGTAACCCAGTACCTCGACCAATTTACTCAGCTACCCCGGTACACCAACGATGAATACATGTGAGAGGGCAAAAAGATGGAAAAATTTCTGGACAGACTTGTTGCGTCTCTAAAGTGCCAACTGGTGGTCCACACCTTTCCAGATTTCAAGACACTGGTAGACAAGGCTATTATTCTGGAAAATGAGCACCACAACCTGAATGAGATTCGCAAGCGCCGCATGAACCAGTCAGCACCGGTTCGCAACAACAGGCCCCAAAATGAATGGCCCCGAAATGGATTTCAAAAGCCCGTGGTACCCCAACCAGCTGTTCCAACACCACGACCGCAACAGAATCGCAGCACCTTCAACAATCAGGCCAAGGAAACCATATACCGTCCTGGCATCACTTGCTATGCCTGTGGTGCGGAGGGGCATTATGCTAGGCAATGACCAAAAACAGGGGAATAACGCTCCGAAACCCAACAACCACGGCCGCAGTACAAACGCAGCCCCACGACACAACAACCCCAATAACAATCAAAGAAAGGGACATGTTAATCATTTGACATTTGAGGAAGCCCAGAATGCACCGGACATCATGTTTGGTATTTTCCATGTCAACACAATTAATGCTACATTTTTATTTGATTCCGGAGCTTCCCATTCGCGCATCTCTAAAAGATTTGCCTTGAAGAATTAATTTTCTTTTTTGCCTTTGGAAAATTCAATGGTTATTCAGTCCCCGGGATCAAAGCAAAGCACATAATGGTACTGCAAGGATCTGAGCATTGAAATAAAAGGGATGAAGTTTCTAGCCAACCTGATTGTACTGGAAGCAGTCAATTCAGATGTTATTTTGGGAATGGACTGGTTGACCACAAATATAGGTTTTATAGACTGCTACAGCCGTACAGTGACTCTCACCGATTGTCAAGGGAAAACAATAAAGGTTGGTACAAGAAGAATGTCCACCTCGCAGGGAAAATTAAATCAAGTGGACATGACAGAATTAAGCAAAGTCCCTATGGTATGTGAATATCCAGATGTATTCTCTGAGGAGCTACCAGGCACGCCACCGGATCGTGAGATTGAATTTGTTATTGAACTAGCACCCGGAACGACACCCATTTATAAGAAGCCATATCGAATGGCGCCAATAGAGTTGGTTGAGTTGAAGAAGCAAATCAAGGAATTATTGGAAAAGGATTATGTCCGACCCATCTCATTACCATGGGGATCGCTGGTTTTATTCGCCAAGAAAAAGGATGGTACCTTAAGGTTATGTATTGATTACAGGGCACTCAACCTGGTCACCATCAAGAATAAATATCCACCACCATGGATCAATGACTTGTTCGACCAACTGGCTGAAGCCAAGGTGTTCTCAAAAATAGACTTGAGATTAGGCTACCACCAATTAAGAATCCGACCGTCAGATGTACCAAAGACTGCCTTTACCACCAGATATGGATTATATGAGTTCACTGTGATGCCTTTTGGATTAACCAACACTCCTGCTTATTTTGTACATCTCATGAACAAGGTCTTCGTGAAATATTTGGACAAGTTCATGGTTGTGTTCATCGATGATATACTTATTTATTCCAAGACACCAGAAGAACATGAGCAACATCTTCGGATAGTGCTCAAGGAATTACGGAAAAATCTACTTTCTGCCAAATTCAGTAAGTGTGAATTTTGGTTACGAGAAGTTGGTTTTTTAGGACATGTTCTGACACAAGATGGAATAGCAGTGGACCCAAGTAAGGTAAAGGATGTCTTGGGGTGGAAGCAACCCACCAACGTGACTGAAGTCAGAAGTTTTCTTGGTTTGGCTGGCTACTACCGACGATTTATTGAAGGATTCTCCACCATAGCCAAACCCATGACTCAGTCGATCAAGAAAGATAAAAAGTTTGAATGGACCGAAGCATGCAATAAAAGTTTCCAGGAATTAAAGAAGAGATTAACAAATGCACCTGTTCTGTCCGTGCCAGATGTACCCAAATGTTTTGATATATACTGTGACGCATCTAGAAAGGGCTTTGGTTGTGTCTTGATGCAAGGGAGAAAAGTCATAGCGTATGCTTCGAGGCAACTACGAAGACACGAAGAAAATTATCCTACCCATGACTTGGAGTTGGCAGCAGTGATACATGCACTCAAGGAATGGCGACATTACCTTCTTGGTAACCGATGTGAGATATACACGAATGACAAAAAACCTGAAGTATATCTTCACCCAGCCAGAGCTGAACCTACAACGGCGCCGCTGGCTCGAGTTAATTAGGGATCATCATGTGGGAATCCATTACCACACGGGTAAAGCGAATGTTGTGGCAAACACCCTCGGCCGAAATCCATGTACTAACAACGACAGTGTACGATTCTGATACGTCCATTTTGCATCATGTTTACCTACTGGTATTTATGATGTTTTTATGCATAATAATGCTTTTTGGAGTAATTCTAATGCCTTTTCTCTCATAATATGCAAGGTTCACACAAAGAGGGAGAATTCCGGTAGCTGGAAATCTGGACCTAAAAAAGCTATGCCAGGCCACCTATTCTGCACAACTCCAAATGAGCTGAAATTTCACGAGGAATTTTAATGGAATAAATAAGAAATACTGGATCAAATAACTACCGGAGGGGGCCACCTAGTGAGCACAAGACACCAGGGCGCGCCAGGCCCCCCAGGCGCGCCCTGGTGGGTTGTGCTCAGCCAAGCCCACCTCCGGTGCCCCTCTTCTGGTATATAAGTCATTTTGACCTAGAAAAAATAAGGGGAGGACTTTCGGGACGAAGCGCCACCGTCTCGAGGCGGGACTTTGGTAGGAGCACTTTTGCCCTCCGGTGGAGCGATTCCGCCAGGGGAACTTCCCTCCCGGCGGGGGAAATCATCGTCATCATCATCACCAACAACTCTCCCATCTTGGGGAGGGCAATCTCCATCAACATCTTCAACAACACCATCTCCTCTCAAACCCTAGTTCATCTCTTGTGTTCAATCTTTGTACCGGAACTATAGATTGGTACTTGTGGGTGACTAGTAGTGTTGATTACATCTTGTAGTTGATTACTATATGGTTTATTTGGTGGAAGATCATATGTTCAGATCTAATATGCTATTTAATACCCCTCTGATCTTGAGCATGATTATCATTTGTGAGTAGTTATCTTTGTTCTTGAGGTCACGGGAGAAATCTTGTTGCAAGTAATCATGTGAATTTTATATGTGTTTGATATTTTGATGGTATGTTTGTCGTGATTCCATTAGTGGTGTCATGTGAACGTCGACTACATGACACTTCACCATATTTGGGCCTAAGGGAATGCATTGTGTAGTAGCAATTAGATGATGGGTTGCGAGAGTGATAGAAGCTTAAACCCCAGTTTATGCGCTATTCTGTAAGGGATCGATTGGATCCAAAAGTTTAATGCTATGGTTAGAATTCATTCTTAATACTTTTCTTGTAGTTGCGGATGCTTGCGGGAGGGTTAATCATAAGTATGAGGTTTGTTCAAGTAAGAACAGCACCTAAGCACCGGTCCACCCACATATCAAATTATCAAAGTAGCGAACACAAATCGAACCAACATGATGAAAGTGACTAGATGAAATTCCCGTGTACCCTCAAGAACGCTTTGCTTATCATAAGAGACCGTTTTGGACTTTCCTTTGCCTCAAAAGGACTGGGCTACCTTGCTGCACTTTTGTTACTACTATCGTTACTTGCTTGTTACAAATTATCTTGCTATCAAACTACTCCGCTACTTACAATTTGAGCACTTGCAGACATTACCTTGCTGAAAACCACTTGTCATTTCCTTCTGCTCCTAGTTGGGTTCGACACTCTTACTTATCGAAAGGACTAGATTGATCCCCCATACTTGTGGGTCATCAATGCTCTTTTCTGGCACCGTTGCCGGGGAGTGAAGCGCTCTTGGTAAGGAAAATTTATTACTACGTGCTGAAATTTACTGTCACTTGTTACTATGAAAAACAATCCTTTGAGGGGTTTGTTCGGGGTATCTTGACCTCGACAGGAACCACAATTAGTCACCCCTCAACCTACTGCACCTACTGAAAATACTGAATATGAAATTCCTTCGGGTATGATAGAACAACTGCTAGCTAGTCCTTATGCAGGAGATGGAACCGAACATCCTGATATGCACTTGATATATGTGGAAGAAATTTGTGGATTGTTTAAGCTTGCAGGTTTACCCGGAGATGAGGCTAAGAAGAAGGTTTTACCTTTATCTTTGAAGGGAAAAGCATTGGCATGATATAGGCTATGCGATGATATTGGATCTTGGAATTGGAATCAGTTGAAATTGGAATTCCATCAAAAAAAATTATCCTATGCATCTAGTTCATCGTGATCAGAATTATATATATAATTTTTGGCCTCGTGAAGGAGAAAGTATCGCTCTAGCTTGGGGGAGGCTTAAGTCAATGTTATATTCATGCCCCAATCATGAACTCTCGAAAGAAATTATCATTCAGAATTTTTTTATGCTCGGCTTTCTCATGATGATCGATCCATGCTCGATACTTCTTGTACTGGTTCCTTTATGAAGAAGACTATTGAATTCCGGTGGGATTTGCTAGAAAGAATTAAACGCAACTCTGAAGATTGGGAACTCAACGAAGCTAAAGATTCAGGTATTAAGCTTAAGTATGATTGTGTTAAATCTTTTATGAATACCGATGCTTTCCAAAAGTTTAGCACTGAATATGGATTTGACTCCGAGATAGTAGCCTCCTTTTGTGAATCCTTTGCTACTCATGTTGATCTCCCAAAAGATAAGTGGTTTAAATATCATCCCCCTATTAAATAAGAAATTAAAGAACCAGTAGTTGCTAAAGAAGAAACTATCACCTACAATGTTGATCCAGTTGTTCCCACTGCTTATATTGAAAAACCACATTTCCCTGTTAGGATGAAGGAACATGCTAAAGTTTCAACTGTGGTCAATAAAAGTCATATTAGAACACCTAAACCAGCTGAACAAATCAAGGTAGAACCTAGCGTTGCTATGGTTAAAGATCTCTTGGTTGAAAATATAGATGGGCATGTTATTTACTTCTGTGATGAAGCTGCTAGAATTGCCAAACCCAATGAAAAAGATAAACATAGACCTATTGTTGGCATGCCTGTTGTCTCAGTTAAGATAGGAGATCATTGCTATCATGGTTTATGTGATATAGGTGCTAGCGTGAGTGCTATTCCTTTCACCTTATATCAAGAAATTATGAATGACATAGCACCCGCTGAAATAGAAGACATAGATGTTACTATTAAACTGGCTAATAGAGACACCATCACACCACTTGGGATTGTTAGAGATGTGAAGTCTTGTGTGGGAAAATAGAATACCCTACTGATTTTCTTGTTCTTGGTTCCCCACAAGATGACTTTTGTCCCATTATCTTTGGTAGACCTTTCTTGAACACCGTTAATGCTAAAATAGATTTTGAGAAACAAACTGTCGGTGTTAGTTTTGGTGATGGGTCTCATGAGTTTAATTTTTCCAAGTTTAGTAGAAAGCATCATAAGAAAGAATTGCCTAGTAAGGATGAAATTATTGGTCTTGCTTCTATTGTTGTACCTCCTATTGATCCTTTAGAACAATATTTGCTAGACCATGAGAATGATTTGCATATGCACAAAACAAATGAAATAGATAAGATTTTCTTTGAACACCGTTCTCTGCTTAAACACAATTTGCCTATTGAAACTCTAGGAGGTCCTCCTCCACCTAAAGGTGATCCTATGTTTGAATTAAAACAATTGCCAGACACTTTGAAATATGCTTATCTTGATGAGAAAAAGATATATCCTGTTATTATTAGTGCTAATCTTTCAGAACATGAAGAAGAAAGATTATTGAAAGTTCTAAGGAAGCACCGGGCTACTATTGGATATACTCTAGATGATCTTAAGGGCATCAGTCCACTCTATGTCAGCACAAGATTAATATGGAACCTGATGCTAAACCCGTTGTTGATAACCAACGCCGGTTAAATCCTAAGATGAAGGAAGTGGTAAGAACGGAAATATTAAAACTTCTGGAAGCAGGTATAATATATCCTATAGCTGATAGTAGATGGGTAAGTCATGTCCATTGTGTCCCTAAGAAAGGAGGTATCACTCTTGTTCCTAATGATAAGAAGGAACTTATTCCACAAAGAATTGTTACAGGCTATAGAATGGTAATTGATTTTAGAAAATTAAATGAAGCAACTAGGAAAGATCATTACCCTCTGCCTTTTATTAATCAAATGCTAGAAAGATTGTCTGAGCACACACATTTTTTCTTTCCTGATGGATATTCTGGTTTTTCATAAATACCTGTTTCTCAGCCTGATCAAGAAAAGACCACTTTTACTTGTCCTGTTGGAACTTATGCTTATAGACGCATGCCTTTTGGTTTATGTAATGCACATGCTACCTTTCAAAGATGTATGACTGCTATATTCTCTGACTTTTATGAAAAGATTGTTGAGGTTTTCATGGATGACTTTTCTGTTTATGGGAAGTCATTTGATGATTGTTTAAGCAATCTTGATCGAGTTTTGCAGAGATGTGAGCAAACAAATCTTGTCTTGAATTGGGAGAAGTGCCACTTTATGGTTAACGAAGGTATTGTTTTGGGCCATAAGATTTCTGAAAGAGGTATTGAGGTGGACAAAGCTAAGGTTGATGCAATTGAGAAAATGCCATGTCCTAAAGATATCAAAGGTATTTGTAGTTTCCTTGGTCATGCTGGTTTCTATATCAAAGACTTCTCTAAAATTTCTAGGCCTCTTACAAATCTTTTGCAAAAGGATATTCCTTTTGTTTTTTATGACGATTATTTAGAAGCCTTCAAAACACTCAAGAAAGCCTTAATTTCTGCACCTATTGTTCAACCACCTGATTGGAACTTGCCTTTTGAAATTATGTGTGATGCTAGTGATTATGTTATTGGTGCTATTCTAGGACAATGAATTGATAAGAAACCGAATGTTATTCACTACGCAAGTAAAAATCTACACAGTGCACAAAGAAATTATGCTACTACTGAAAAAGAATTTCTAGAAGTGGTGTTTGCTTGTGATAAATTTAGATCCTATATTGTAGATTCAAAAGTAATTGTTCACACCGATTATGCTGCAATAAAGTATCTTATGGAAAAGAAAGATGCCAAACCTAGGCTTATTCGATGGGTTCTCTTGCTACAAGAATTTGATTTGCATATCACTGATAGAAAAGGAGCGGAGAACCTCATAGCTGATAACTTGTCTAGGTTGGAGAATGTTCTTGATGACCCACTACCTATTGATGATAGTTTTCCTGATGAGAAATTAACTGCAATAAATGTTTCTAATAGTACACCTTGGTATGCTGACTATGCTAATTATATTGTTGCTAAATACATACCCCCTAGCTTCACATACCAACAAAAGAAAAAATTCTTCTATGATTGAAGAAATTACTTTTGGGATGACCCACATCTTTATAAAGAAGGAGTAGATGGTATTATTAGAAGTTGTGTACTTGAGCATGAACAGGAACAAATCCTACGGAAATGTCACTCCGAAGCTTATGGAGGACATCACGCGGGAGACAGAACTACTCACAAGGTATTGCAATCTGGGTTTATTGGCCTACTCTCTTCAAGGATGCTCGTAAGTTCATCTTATCTTGTGATGAATGTGAAAGAATAGGTAATATCGGTAAGCGTCAAGAAATGCCTATGAATTATTCACTTGCTGTTGAACCATTTGATGTTTGGGGATTTGATTACAAGGGACCTTTTCCTTCCTCTAATGGGTATACTCATATTTTGGTTGCTATTGATTATGTTACTAAGTGGGTAGAAGCTATTCCAACCAGTAGTGCCGATCACAACACCTCTATTAAAATGCTCAAAGAAGTTATTTTCCCAAGGCTTGGAGTCCCTAGATATTTAATGACTGATGGTGGTTCACACTTTATTCATGGTGCTTTCCGTAAAATGCTTGCTAAATATGATGTTAACCATAGAATTGCATCACCCTATCATCCTCAGGCTAGTGGTCAAGTTGAACTTAGCAATAGAGAAATAAAATTAATTTTACAAAAGACTGCCAATAGGTCCCGATAGAATTGGTCTAAGAAATTAGATGATGCACTTTGGGATTATAGAACAACATATAAAAATCCTATGGGCATGTCTCCTTATAAAATGGTTTATGGAAAAGCTTGTATTTCCTCTTGAATTAGAACATAAAGCTTACCGGGCAATTAAAGAACTCAGCTATGATTTCAAACTTGCTGGTGAGAAGAGGTTATTTGATATTAGCTCATTAGATGAATGGAGAACCCAAGCTTATGAAATTGCCAAGTTATTTAAAGAAAAAGTTAAAAGACGACATGGTAAAAGAATCCAAAAGCGTGAGTTCAAAGTTGGAGAATATGTTCTTTTGTACAATTCTCGTTTCAGATTCTTTGCAGGAAAACTCCTCTCCAAATGGGAAGGACCCTATGTTATCGAGGAGGTTTATCAATCTGGAGCTATCAAAATAAATAATGCCGAAGGTACCAACCCGAAGGTTGTTAATGGGCAACGAATAAAACATTATATCTCAGGTATACCTATTAATGTTGAAAGCAATATTATCCAAACTATGACACCGGAAGAACACATAAAAGAAACCTTCCGGAACACTCCAGAATTGTGAAAAAGAGGAGGTGCATGATACGGTAAGTAAACGGACTCTGAAAAATCTGCAAAAATATTTTCTGTCTGTTTTGGAATATAAATAAAATTAGGAAAATAAGAAACTACTAGGAAGGCACCCCTGGTGGGCACAAGACACAAGCCAGGCGCGCCCAGGTGGGTTGTGCCCACCTCGGGTACCTTCCGGACTCCGTTTTTCTTCCGTTTGCTTGTTTCCCAAGATAAAAAATCTTTATATACCCCCCAAACCTATTGACCTCCGTATCATGGAGAAATCTTCTATTTTCTTTTCTTGATGTTTTCTGTCAGATCTGTTAGGCCAAGTACCATGGATTTCCCCTTCTCCAACAATGAAGAAGGTGATGCTTGGTTGCCACATGTGGAGCCAAGGGGAGAGGGAGTTGAGGAGGTTGCCATGGAGGAAGATGAAGGAAACTCTCCTGGAATTCACTCTCCGGCTTTTGAGAGGGGCACATTGGCTGGCATATCCACTCGTCCTAATCCTCATCAGGCCATAAGATTATCAAACAGTCAAGAGAACCCTAAAGTTCAAGAAGAACTCCAACCAAGGAGACCTTTACACAGCTTACATAAAACAATTTTCACAATTATGGGTTCGAAAACACTCCTCGTATGCATATACCGTCCAATTGGGACATATCCCATCCAAGAGAAATGATGCAGGAACAAGTTTTTGGGGGCCGGAGAATAAACATATAATGGCTGAGGTGGAGAAAAACAGTGAGTTGCTTCATAAAGCACTTTGTGAGATTCAAGGCTTGAAGGAGGCACTCATGGATATATTGGGAGTTATCTCACCACCACCTTGCTACCTCTTGAGCATGCGTTGGTTTTCCCTTGAAGAGGAAAGGGTGATGCAGCAAAGTAGCGTAAGTATTTCCCTCATTTTTTGAGAACCAAGGTATCAATCTAGTAGGAGACTACACGCAAATCGCCTAGTACCTGCACAAACAATCAAGAACCTTGCAACCAGCACGATAAAGGGGTTGTCAATCCCTTCACGACCACTTGCAAAAGTGAGATCTGATAAAGATAATAAGATAAATATTTTTGGTATTTTTGTTGTATAGATTGAAAAGTAAAGATAGCAAAATAAATAGTATACTAGAATTATAGATCGGAAACTTATGTAATGTAAAGTACACCCGGGGGCCATAGGTTTCACTAGTGACTTCTCTCAAGATAGCATATATTACGGTGGGCGAACAAATTACTACCGAGCAATTGATAGAAAAGCACATAGTTATGAGAATATCTAGGCATGATCATGAACATAGGCATCACGTCCGTGTCAAGTAGACCGAAACGATTCTGCATCTACTACTATTACTCCACACATCGACCGCTATCCAGCATGCATCTAGAGTATTAAGTTCGTAAGAACAGAGTAACGCATTAGGCAAGATGACACGATGTAGAGGGATAAACTCAAGCAATATGATATAAACCCCATCTTTTTATCCTCGATGGCAACAATACAATACGTGTCGGTTCCCTTTCTATCACCGGGATCGAGCACCGCAAGAATGAACCCAAAGCTAAGCACTTCTCCCATTGCAAGAAAGATCAATCTAGTAGGACAAACTAAACCGATAATTCGAAGAGACTTGCAAAGATATCAAATCATGCATATAAGAATTCAGAGAAGAATCAAATATTTTTCATAGATAATCTTGATCATAAACCCACGATTCATCGGATCTCGGCAAACACACCGCAAAAAGTATTACATCGTATAGATCTCCAAGAACATCGAGGAGAACTTTGTATTGAGAACCAAAGAGAGAGAAGAAGCCATCTAGCTAATAACTATGGACCCGAAGGTCTGTGGTAAACTACTCACACATCATCGGAGAGGCTATGGTGTTGATGTAGAAGCCCTCCGTGATCGAATCCCCCTCCGGCAGATCGCCGAAAAAGGCCCCAAGATGGGATCTCATGGGTACAGAAGGTTGCGGCGGTGGAAAAGTGGTTTCGTGGCTCCCCTGGATGTTTTCAGGGTATAAGAGTATATATAGGCGAAAGAAGTAGGTCGGTGGAGCTACGAGGGGCCCATGAGAGTGGGGGCACGCCTACCCCCCTGGGCACGCCCTCCTGCCTCGTGGCCGCCTCGTTGCGTCTCTGACTTCCACTCCAAGTCTCCTGGATTGCGTTTGTTCCAAGAAAGATCCTCGCGAAGGTTTCATTCCGTTTGGATTCCGTTTGATATTCCTTTTCTACGAAACACTGAAATAGGCAAAAAAACAGCAATTTGCACTGGGCCTTCAGTTAATAGGTTAGTCCCAAAAATAATATAAAAGAGTATATTAAAGCCCATTAAACATCTAGAACAGATAATATAATAGCATGGAACAATTAAAAATTATTGATACGTTGGAGACGTATCAGCATCCCCAAGCTTAATTCCTGCTCGTCCTCGAGTAGGTAAATGATAAAAACAGAATTTTTGATGTGGAATGCTACCTAACATAATTTTCAATGTAATTCTCTTTATTGTGGCATGAATGTTCCGATCCAAAAGATTCTAGACAAAATTTTAATATTGACATAAAAATAATAATACTTCAAGCATGTGAACCAAGCAATTATGTCTTATTAAAATAACATAGCCAAAGAAAGCTTATCCCTACAAAATCATATAGTTTGGCCATGCTTCATTTTCGTCACACAAAAAATAATGCTCCAAGTACGGGTTTTCGAATTCATTCCTCGCTGACCGCGCGTCATTTGCTCCCATCATGCACAACCCCGATGACAAACCAAGCAATTGTTTCATACTTAGCCTTTTCAAACTCTTTCAACTTTCACGCAATATATGAGCGCGAGCATGGACATAGCACTATGGGTGGAATATAATATGATGATGGAGGTTGCGTGAGAATACAAAAAATGAGAAAGTCTCACATTGACGCGGCTAATCAACGGGCTATGGAGATGTCCATCAATTGATGTCAATGCAAGGAGTAGGGATTGCAATGCAACGGATGCACTAGAGCTATAAATATATGAAAGCTCAACAAAAGAAACTAAGTGGGTGTGCATCCAACTTGCTTGCTCACGAAGACCTAGGGCATTTTGAGGAAGCCCATCATTTGAATATACAAGCCAAGTTCTATAATGAAAAATTCCCACTAGTATATGAAAGTGACAAAATAAGAGACTCTCTATCATCAAGATCATGGTGCTGCTCTGAAGCACAAGTGTGGAAAAAGGATAGTAACATTGCCCCTTCTCTCTTTTTCTCTCATTTTTTTATTTGGGCCTTCTCTCTTTTTTTATTGCCTCTTTTTTTTCGTCCGGAGTCTCATCCCGATTTGTGGGGGAATCATAGTCTCCATCATCCTTTCCTCACATGGGACAATGCTCTAATAATGAAAATCATCACACTTTTTATTTACTTACAACTCAAGAATTATAACTCGATACTTAGAACAAAATATGACTCTATGTGAATGCCTCCGGCGGTGTACCGGGATGTGCAATGAATCAAGAGTGACATGTATGAAAGAATTATGAAGGTGGCTTTGCCACAAATACGATGTCAACTACATGATCATGCAAAGCAATATGACAATGATGGAGCGTGTCATAATAAATGGAATGGTGGAAAGTTGCATGGCAATATATCTCGGAATGGCTATGGGAATGCCATAATAGGTAGGTATGGTGGCTGTTTTGAGGAAGATATAAGGAGGCTTATGTGTGACAGAGTGTATCATATCACGGGGTTTGGATGCACCGGCGAAGTTTGCACCAACTCTCGAGGTGAGAAAGGGCAATGCACGGTACCAAATAGGCTAGCAACGATGGAAGGGTGAGAGTGCGTATAATCCATGAACTCAACATTAGTCATAAAGAACTCACATAATTATTGCAAAAA
This sequence comes from Triticum aestivum, assembly GCF_018294505.1. NCBI lineage: Eukaryota > Viridiplantae > Streptophyta > Magnoliopsida > Poales > Poaceae > Triticum > Triticum aestivum. Next base: position 383,786,586 of record NC_057805.1, read on the forward strand.
TCTACAAGTCATCAAAACCAAGCACTACGCGCATGCTCCTAGGGGGATAGATTGGTAGGAAAAGACCATCGCTCGTCCCCGACCGCCACTCATAAGGAAAGCAATTAAAGAACACCTCATGCTTCAAATTTGTCACACAACGTTTACCATACGTGCATGCTACGGGACTTGCAAACCTCAACACAAGTATTTCTCAATTCCACAATTAGTCAACTAGCACGACTCTAATACTACCATATTTATCTCTCAAAACAACTATCAAGTATCAAATTTCCCATAGTATTTAATGCACTCTATATGAAAGTTTCTATTATACCCATCTTGGATGCCTATCATATTAGGACTAATTTTATAGCTAAAGCAAATTACCATGCTGTTCCAAAAGACTCTCAAAATAATATAAGTGAAGCATGAGAGATCAATAATTTCTATAAAATAAAACCACCACCGTGCTCTAAAAAGGTATAAGTGAAGCACTAGAGCAAAATTATCTAGCTCAAAAGATATAAGTGAAGCACATAGAGTATTCTAATAAATTCCGATTCATGTGTGTCTCTCCAAAAGGTGTGTACAGCAAGGATGATTGTGGTAAACTAAAAATCAAAGACTCAAATCACACAAGACGCTCCAAGCAAAACACATATCATGTGGTGAATAAAAATATAGCCTCAAGTAAAGTTACCGATAGACGAAGACGAAAGAGGGGATGCCTTCCGAGGCATCCCCAAGCTTAGGCTTTTGGTTGTCCTTGAATTTTCCCTTGGGGTGCCTTGGGAATCCCCAATCTTAGGCTCTTGCCACTCCTTATTCCAAAGTCCATCAAATCTTTACCCAAAAACTTGAAAACTTCACAACACAAAACTTAAATAGAAAATCTCATGAGCTCCGTTAGTGTAAGAAAACAAACCACCACTTTAAGGTACTGTAATTAAATCATTCTTTATTTATATTGGTGTTAAATCTACTGTATTCCAACTTATCTATGGTTCATACCCCCTGATACTAGCCATAGATTCATCAAAATAAGCAAACAACACACGAAAATTACAATCTGTCAAAAACAGAACAGTCTGTAGTAATCTGTATCAAACGTATACTTATGGAACTCCAAAAATTCTGAAATAAATTGGTGGACGTGAGGAATTTATATATTAATCATCTGCAAAAATAATCTACCTAAAAGCACTCTCTATTAAAAAATGGCAGCTAATCTCGTGAGCGCTAAAGTTTCTGTTTTTTACAGCAAGATCACAAAGACTTCACCCAAGTCTTCCCAAAGGTTCTACTTGGCACAAACACTAATTAAAAAATAAAACCACATCTAAACATAGGCTAGATGAAATATTTATTACTAAATAGGAACAAAAAGCAAGGAACAAAAATAAAATTGGGTTGCCTCCCAACAAGCGCTATCGTTTAACGCCCCTAGCTAGGCATAAAAAACAAGAATAGATCTAGGTATTGTCATCTTTGGTATGCAATCCATAAGTGGCTCTCATAATAGATTCATAAGGTAATTTAATTTTCTTCCTAGGAAAGTGTTCCATGCCCTTCCTTAATGTAAATTGGAATCTAATATTTCCTTCTTTCATGTCAATAATTGCACCAATCGTTCTAAGGAAAGGTCTATATAGAATAATAGGACATATAGGATTGCAATCTATATCAAGAATAATGAAATCTACGGGCACATAATTCCCATTTGAAACAATAATAACATCATTAATCCTTCCCATAGGTTTCTTAATGTTGGAATCTGCAAGATGCAAATTTAAAGAACAATCATCAAATTCACGGAAGCCTAACACATCACACAAAGTTTTTGGAATCGTGGAAACACTAGCACCCAAATCACACAAGGCATATCATTCATGATCTTTAATCTTAATTTTAATAGTAGGTTCCCACTCATCATAAAGTTTTCTAGGGATAGAAACTTCTAATTCAAGTTTTTCTTCATAAGATTGCATTAAAGCATCAACGATATGCTTAGTAAAAGCTTTGTTTTGATCATAAGCATGAGGAGAATTTAACACGGATTGCAACAAGGAAATACAATCTATCAAAGAGCAATTATCATAATTAAATTACTTGAAATCCAAAATAGTGGGTTCATTGCTATGTAAAGTTTTGACCTCTTCAATCCCACTTCTATCAATTTTTGCATCAAGATCTAAAAAATCCGAATCATTGGGACGCCTTTTAACTAAAGTTGACTCATCTCCAGTCCCATATTTATCAAGATTCATATTGGGAAACAAAGATTTAATAGGATACACATCAATCACTTTTAGATCTTCATCATTGTTATCATGAAAACTAGAAGAACACGCTTTCACAAAGCAATCTTTTTTAGCACGCATCCTAGCGGTTCTTTCTTTGCACTCATAAATGAAAATTCTCATGGCTTTGAGAGACTCATTGATATCATGCTGAGGTGGAATAGATCTAAGTTTCAAAGAATCAACATCAAGAGAAATTCTATCCACGTTCCTAGCCAACTCATCAATCTTAGGCAATTTTTCTTCAAGTAAAGCATTGAAATTCTTTTGCGAATTCATAAATTCTTTAACACTAGTCTCAAAATCAGAGGGAATCTTATTAAAATTTCCATAAGAGTTGTTGTCGGAATTACCATAATTATTAGAGGAATTACTAGGGAACGGCCTAGACTTAAAGTTTCCTCTATACGCGTTATTACCAAAGTTGTTCCTACCAACAAAATTCACATCCAAGGATTCATTATTATTCTCAATCAAAGTGGACAAAGGCATATCATTAGGATCAGAAGAAACACTCTTATTAGCAAACAATTTCATAAGTTCATCCATCTTTCCACTCAAAACTTAATCTCTTCTATCGCATGAACCTTTTTACTAGTGGATCTTTCGGTATGCCATTGAGAATAATTAACCATAATATTATCTAGGAGTTTAGTAGCTTCTCCTAAAGTGATTTGCATAAAAGTGCCTCCCGCGGCCGAATCTAAAATATTTCTAGAAGCAAAATTCAATCCGGCATAATTTTTTTGTATAATCATCTATAAATTCAAACCATGTGTAGGGCAATTACGTATCATTAATTTCATCCTCTCCCAAGCTTGTGCAACATGCTCATGATCAAGTTGCTTAAAATTCATAATATCATTTCTAAGAGAGATGATCTTAGTGGGAGGAAAATACTTAGAGATAAAAGCATCTTTGCACTTATTCCATGAATCAATACTATTTTTAAGCAAAGAAGAGAACCAAGTTTTAGCACGATCTCTAAGAGAAAACGGAAATAGCTTCAATTTAACAATATCATTATCCACATCTTCCTTCTTTTGCATATCACACAAATCAACAAAGTTGTTTAGATGGGTAGCGGCATCTTCACTAGGAAGGCCAGAAAATTCATCTTTCATGACAAGATTCAACAAGGCAGCATTAATTTCACAAGATTCAGCATCGGTAATAGGAGCAATCGGAGTGCTAATAAAATCATCGTTGTTGGTATTGGAAAAGTCACATAATTTAGTATTGTCTTGAGCCATTGTGACAAACAATCAATCCAACACACAAGCATAGAAGAAGCAAGCGAAAAGGGATGAACAAAAAAGGGCGAATAAAACGGCAAAGGTGAAGTGGGGGAGAGGAAAACGAGAGGCAAATGGCAAATAATGTAATGCGAGGGATAAGAGTTTGTGATGGGTCCTTGGTATGTCTTGACTTGAGCATAGATTTCCCCGGCAACGGCGCTAGAAATGGCTAGTTGACGGGATATCAAATCTTGACTTGACTTGGCGCAAATCTCCCCGGCAACGGCACCAGAAATCCTTCTTGCTACCTCTTGAGCATGCGTTGGTTTTCCCTTGAAGAGGAAAGGGTGATGCAGCAAAGTAGCATAAGTATTTCCCTCAGTTTTTTAGAACCAAGGTATCAATCCAGTAGGAGACAACACACAAATCACCTAGTACCTGCACAAACAATCAAGAACCTTGCAACCAACGCGATAAAGGGGTTGTCAATCCCTTCACGACCACTTGCAAAATTGAGATCTGATAAAGATAATAAGATAAATATTTTTGGTATTTTTGTTGTATAGATTGAAAAGTAAATAATGCAAAATAAATGGTAAACTAGAATTATAGATCGGAAACTTATATAATGTAAAGTAGACCCGAGGGCCATAGGTTTCACTAGTGGCTTCTCTCAAGATAGCATATATTATGGTGGGTGAACAAATTACTGCCGAGCAATTGATAGAAAAGCGCATAGTTATGAGAATATCTAGGCATGATCATGAACATATGCATCACGTCCGTGTCAAGTAGACCGAAACGATTCTGCATCTACTACTATTACTCCACACATCGACCGCTATCCAGCATGCATCTAGAGTATTAAGTTCGTAAGAACAGAGTAACGCATTAGGCAAGATGGCATGATGTAGAGGGATAAACTCAAGCAATATGATATAAACCCCATCTTTTTATCCTCGATGGCAACAATACAATATGTATCGGTTCCCTTTCTGTCACTGGGATCGAGCACCGCAAGATTGAACCCAAAGCTAAGCACTTCTCCCATTGCAAGAAATATCAATCTAGTAGGCCAAACTAAACCGATAATTCGAAGAGACTTGCAAAGATATCAAATCATGCATATAAGAATTCAGAGAAGAATCAAATATTGTTCGTAGATATTCTTGATCATAAACCCACAATTCATCGGATCTCGGCAAACACACCGCAAAAAGTATTACATCAAATAGATCTCCAAGAACATCGAGGAGAACTTTGTATTGAGAACCAACGAGAGAGAAGAAGCCATCTATCTAATAACTATGGACCCGAAGGTCTGTGGTAAACTACTCACACATCATCGGAGAGGCTATGGTGTTGATGTAGAAGCCCTCCGTGATCGAATCCCCCTCCGGCAGATCACCGGGAAAGGCCCCAAGATGGGATCTCATGGGTATAGAAGGTTGCGGCGGTGGAAAAGTGGTTTCGTGGATCCACTGGATGTTTTCAGGGTATAAGAGTATATATAGGCGAAAGAAGTAGGTCGGTGGAGCTACGAGGGGCCCACGAGGGTGGGGGTGCGCCTACCCCCTGGGCGCACCCTCCTGCCTCGTGGCCGCCTCGTTGCGTCTCCGACTTCCACTCCAAGTCTCCTGGATTGCGTTTGTTCCAAGAAAGATCCTCACGAAGGTTTCGTTCCGTTTGTATTCCGTTTGATATTCCTTTTCTGTTGAACACTGAAATAGGCAAAAAAACAGCAATTTGCACTGGGCCTTCGGTTAATAGGTTCGTCCCAAAAATTATATAAAAGAGTATATTAAAGCCCATTAAACATCCAAAACAGATAATATAATAGCATGGAACAATCAAAAATTATAGATACGTTGGAGACGCATCACACCTCCTTCTTCATCACCAAAGGAAAATTGAGTACCGGGTATGGGCACTCCCGTTAGCTTGAGCCAAGCTTGGGGGAGGTGCCCCAGTATCGTATCACCTCCACTATATTTTGCCTTTACTTATCTTAGTTCGATCCATAGTTATCTTTTGCTTTAGATGAATAAAAGTTTAGTTCGATCCTTTCTTTTTGAGAGTTTGCTTAGTGATCTATCTTTGTAATCGTGTGCGAGACATATAATAAAGTTTAGTTTGTGTTTTGCTTTCTTTACTTTCATGTTTCAATAAAAAGAAAGGAAATAAATGAAAAAGATTATATGCTAATCTTATGGTAAGTAATGACATCACATAAGGAAAAGTATAAGTAGAAAATTTTATTGGGGATTGACAAACATAGCATTGGTCAATAATGCAACTCATAAAAGAATTAATAAGGGAAGAGAAGATTCACATGCAAATACACTATCTTTGAAATCTTTTGTATTTGTGAGCCCCCATCAAAATATTATATGCCAAAATTGTTGACGTTGGACAAGGAAGACAACGTAATGATTTATGTTTGTTCATATTCACATAGAAGTTATATTGTCATAGATCCTTTAACATGTGATGCTTGCCCCTTATCTTTGCTAGCCCAAAATTCCGCACCAACTAGAGATACTACTTGTGCATCCAAAAACCCTTAAACCCAAATCTTATTTTCAAGAGTCCACCATACCTACCCAAGGATTGAGTAAGATCCTTCAAGTAAGTTGTCATTGGTGCAATAAGGCAATAAAAATTTCTTCTAAAAGTGTTAGATCATTTAGTGTAAGAGAAAATTAAGCGTTGTACGAACTTGTGACGGGAAAGAATAAAAGCGACACACTGCATAATAAAGGTTGCTATCACAAGGGGCAATATAACGTGACGTTCTTTTGCACTAAGGGATTGAGCATACAAACAAAAAGCGCATGGCAACCTCTGCTTCCCTCTATGAAGGGCCTATCTTTTACTTTTATGTCTTTACTTTCATGCAAGAGTCAAAGTTTTCTCTCTATTCCCTTTTATTTTTCTCTTTTGGCAAGCATCATGTGGTGAGGAAAGATCTAGGACCATATATCCAATTGGATATGGATAGCATGAGTTATTATTGTCGACATCACCCTCGAGGTGAGTATGTTGGGAGGCGAAACTATAAACCCCTATATTTCTATGTGTCCGGTTGAAACGTTTTGCTCATGTGTATGCGGTGAGTGTTAGCAATTGAAAGAAATATTCCCAAGAGGCAATAATAAAGTTGTTATTTATATTTCCTTATACCATGATAAATGTTTATTATTCATGCTAGAACTGTATTAACTGGAAACTTGATACATGTGTGAATACATAGACAAAACACAGTGTCCCTAGTAAGCCTCTACTAGACTAGCTCATTAATCAAAGATGGTTAAGTTTCCTAACCATAGACATGTGTTGTCATTTGATGAACGGGATCACATCATTAGGAGAATGATGTGATGGACAAGACCCATCCGTTAGCTTAGCATAATGATCGTTAATTTTTATTGCTATTGCTTTCTTCATGACTTATACATATTCCTTTGACTATGAGATTATGCAACTCCCGGATACCGGAGGAATACCTTGTGTGCTATCAAACGTCACAACGTAACTGGGTGATTATAAAGATGCTCTACAGGTATCTCCGAAGGTGTTTGTTGGGTTGGCATAGATCGAGATTAGGATTTGTCACTCCGAGTATCGGAGAGGTATCTCTGGGCCCTCTCGGTAATGCACATCATAATAAGCCTTGCAAGCAATGTGACTAATGAGTTACTTGCGGGATGATGCATTACGGAACTAGTAAAGAGACTTGCCGGTAATGAGATTGAACTAGGTATGGAGATACCGACGATCGAATCTCGGGCAAGTAACATACCGATAACAAAGGGAATAATGTATGTTGTCATTCCGGTTCGGCCGATAAAGATCTTCGTAGAATATGTGGGAGCCAATATGAGCATCCAGGTTCCGCTATTGGTTATTGACTAGAGAGGTGTCTCGGTCATGTCTACATAGTTCTTGAACCCATAGGGTCCGCACGCTTAACATTCGATAACGATTTGTATTATATGAGTTATGTGATTTGGTGAGCGAATGTTGTTCAAAGTCCTGGATGAGATCACGGACATGACGATGAGTCTCGAAATGTTCGAGAGGTAAAGATTGATATATTGGATGATAGTATTCGAACGCCGGAAGTGTTCCAGAATGTATCGGGTACATATCAGAGTACCGGGGGGTTACCGGAACCCCCCGGGGGAAGATATGCGCCATATGGGCCTTAGGAGGGAGGCACACCAGCCCATAAAGGGGTGGCGCATCCCCCATAGGGAAGGAGGCCAAATTGGACTAGGGGAGAGGGCGGCGCCCCCCTTTCCTTCTCCCCCCCTCTCTCTCTCTTTGCCCCTTTCCCCCTCCAGTAAAAGAAAAGGGGGGGCAAATCCAACTAGGAGCCCAAGTAGGATTCCTCCTACTTGGGCGCGCCTAGGGCTGGCCTCCTCCCCCTCCGTCCTTGATATACGTGGGAGGGGGGCGCCTACAACACACATCAATTGTTCCAAGCCGTGTGCGGCGCCCCCCTCCACAGTTTACGCCTCTGGTCATATTCACGTAGTGCTTAGGCGAAGCCGTGCACGGATCACTTCACCATCACCGTCACCACGCCGTCATGCTGACGGAACTCTCCCTTGACACTTTTCTGGATCAAGAGTTCAAGGGACGTCATCGAGCTGAACGTGTGCAGAACTCGGAGGTGCCGTACATTCGGTGCTTGATCGGTCGGAACGAGAAGAAGTTCGACTACATCAACCGCATTAACAAACGCTTCCGCTTTCGGTCTACGAGGGTACGTGGACACACTCTCCCCCTCTCGTTGCTATGCATCTCCTAGATAGATCCTGCGTGACTGTAGGAAGATTTTTTTTGAAATTGCATGCTACATTCCTCAATAGTGGCATCCGAGCTAGGTCTATGCGTAGATGATATGCACGAGTAGAACACAAAGAGTTGTGGGCAGTGATAGTCATACTGCTTACCACCAACGTCTTATTTTGATTCGGCGGTATTGTTGGATGAAGTGGCCCATACCAACCTAACATGACCACGTTCATGAGACCGGTTCCACCGACAGACATGCAACTTGTTTTGCATAAAGTTGGCTGGCGGGTGTCTGTTTCTCACCCTTTAGTTGAATTTGACTACGGCCGGTCCTTGTTGAAGGTTAAAACAGCAAACTTGACGAAACCGTTGTGGTTTTGATGCATAGGTAAGAATGGTTCTTACTAGAAGCCCGTAGCAACCACGTAAAACTTGCAACAACAAAGTAGAAGACGTCTAACTTGTTTTTGCAGGGCATGTTGTGATGTGATATAGTCAAGAAATGATGTGATATATGTTGTTGTATGAGAGCGACTCTAGCAGACCCCGCAAAAGCCGCGAACCCGCAAAATTCCGGCGAGTATGCGGGCTCGGCCCAATTTTCCGGCCAGAACAGAGCCCGCATACTCGCCCGGCCCGTAGACCACACACCCCGACCACTATATCTGTGGGTTCGCGGCGCATTTGCGGGTCGAAACCCTATCCCCCGCCGCCGTCGAGCTATGCAATTCCCCACCCCCCTCTCCACATTTCTCGCCGTCGGCGACCCACTTCCGCCTCCAGCCGCCATGTGGGGCCGCATGTGGAGCTCCGGCAGCAGATCCGGCGGCGACAACGACCCCGAGCGCGAGCGGCGCGTCCGGCCGGACGGCGCGAGGAAGCGCTGGGTGAGAAAGTGGACCAACCGCGGCCTGTCGCCACTGCCGAGCTTTCGCGTCCGCGAGACGGACGAGTACGACCGTCGGCACAGCCGTACCCCATCCTCTGCCGCGTCCTTCTCCTCCGCGGCGAGATCTTCCTATGCTGGGAGCTCCTCCTCTTCCGGCGCGGGCCTTCTCCCCGTGAAGAGGGAGTGGTCGGAGGAGCCGGAGGACTTCGAGTTCGTCCCCGTCAAGGAGGAGCCCGAGGAGCTCGGCCGCCGCGGAGTCATCCGGCTGGAGGACTTTGTCGCTGATGTCGACGCGGTTGTGGCCGCCATTGGCAAGCGGAGCGTGCGCGAGGAGGCAGAGCGCCGGCGCCACCATGAGGAGCTCGAAGACCTCGTGTTCTAGCAGGCGGTCGCGGCCAACCTCGCCGCCAAGGAGAAGGACGACGAGTGGCAGCGCATCCACGAGGAGCAGAGGGCAAAGTACATCGACCTCGGAAGCTCCGGCGAGGAGGATTGAGCTCCTCCACGACGTCGTCCATGGCCGCGGGCTAGCCGCCGTGAGATCCCCACCCCTCTAGTACTAGTACTAATGTAGTATGTAGTATGAACTAGTGTTTGTAGTGTTTGATCATGTAAAATATATGTAGTACGCGATGAACTACTCGCATCCACGAGGCGCAATTTCTCCCGCGAAACTGTTTTTTCAAATTATGCAGTTTCATCTATGGTTTCTGTTTGACCGCGCTCGTTCTCGACCCAGAAACGAGATCTTCGTCAAACTGCAAACGCGTTTTGTGGGTTGAGATTTTGCGGGGTCTGCTAGAGTTGCTCTGAGATGATCATGTTTTGTAAAAGTTATCGGCAACTGGCAGCAGCCTTATGGTTGTCGCTTTATTGTATGAAATGCAATCGCCATGTAATTGCTTTACTTTATCACTATGCGTTAGCGATAGTTGTAGAAGCAATAGTTGGTGAGACGACAACGACGCTACGATGGAGATCAAGGTGTCAAGCCGGTCATGATGGAAATCATGACGGTGCTTTGGAGATGGAGATCAAAGGCACAAGATGATGATGGCCATATCATGTCACATATTTTGATTGCATGCGATGTTTATCTTTTATGCATCTTATTTTGCATAGTACGGCGGTAGCATTATAAGATGATCCCTCACTAAAATTTCAAGGTATAAGTGTTCGCCCTGAGTATGCACCATTGCGACAGTTCGTCGTGCCGAGACACCATGTGATGATTGGCTGTGATAAGTTCTACGTTCACATACAACGGGTGCAAGACAGTTTTGCACATGCAGAATACTCAGGTTAAACTTGACGAGCCTAGCATGTACAGACATGGCCTCGGAACACTGGAGACCGAAAGGTCGAATGTGAATCATATAGTAGATATGATCAACATAGAGATGTTGACCATTGAAAACTACTCCATCTCACGTGATGATCGGACATGGTTTAGCTGATATAGATCACGTGATCATTTAGATGACTCGAGGGATGTTTATCTAAGTGGGAGTTCTTAAGTAATATGATTAATTGAACTTAATTTATCATGAATTTAGTCCTGATAGTTTTTGCGTATCTATATTGTAGATCAATGGCCCGTGCTACCCTTCCCTTGAGTTTTAATGCGTTCCTAGAGAAAGCTAAGTTGAAAGATGATGGTAGCAACTACACGGAGTGGGTCCGTAACTTGAGGATTATCCTCATTGCTGCACAGAAGAATTATGTCCTTGATGCACCGCTAGGTGACAAGCCCCCTCCCGCTATTGTAGACACTTTGAACGTCTAGCAGACGCGGTCTAATGACTACTCTATAGTTCAGTGTGCCATGCTCTACGGCTTAGAATCGGGACTTCAAAGACGTTTTGAACGTCATGGACCATATGAGATGTTCCAGGAGTTGAAGTTAATATTTCAAGCAAATGCCCGAGTTGAGAGATATGAAGTCTCCAAAAGTTCCTATAGTTGCAAGATGGAGGAGAATAGTTCTGTCAGGGAACACATACTCTGAATGTCTGGGTATCATAATCACTTGACTCAGCTGGGAGTTAATCTCCCGGATGATAGTGTTATTGAAAGAGTTCTTCAATCACTGCAACCAAGCTACAAAGGCTTCGTAATGAACTATAATATGCAAGGGGTGGAGAAGACTATTCCCGAGCTCTTCGCAATGCTCAAAGCTGCGGAGGTAGAAATCAAGAAGGAGCATCAAGTGTTGATGGTTAACAAGACCACTAGTTTCAATAAAAAGGGCAAAGGAAAGAAGGGAAACTTCAAGAAGAATGGCAAGCAAGTTGCCACTCCAGGGAAGAAGCCTAAGTCTGGACCTAAGCCTGAAACTGAGTGCTTCTACTGCAAAGGGATTGGTCACGGGAAGTGGAACTGCCCCAAGTATTTGGCGAATAAGAAGGATGGCAAAGTGAACAAAGGTATATTTGATATACATATTATTGATGTGTACCTTACTAATGCTCGTAGTAGTACCTGGGTATTTGATACCGGTTCGGTTGCTCATATTTGTAACTCGAAACAGGGACTACAGATTAAACGAAGATTGGCTAAGGACGAGGTGACGATGCGCGTCAGGAATGGTTCCAAGGTAGATGTGATCGCGGTCGGCACGCTACCTCTACATCTACCTCCAGGATTAGTTTTAGACCTGAATAATTGTTATTTGGTGCCAGCGTTGAGCATGAACATTATATCTGGATCTTGTTTGATGCGAGACGGTTATTCATTTAAATCAGAGAATAATGGTTGTTCTATTTATATGAGTAATATCTTTTATGGTCATGCACCCTTGAAGAGTGGTCTATTTTTGTTGAATCTCGATCATGGTGATGCACATATTCATAATATTGATGCCAAAAGATGCAAAGTTGATAATGATAGTGCAACATATTTGTGGCGCTGCCGTTTAGGTCATGTTGGTGTAAAGCGCATGAAGAAACTCCATGCGGATGGACATTTGGAATCACTTGATTATGAATCATTTGATGATTGCGGACCATGCCTCATGGGCAAGATGACTAAAAATCCGTTCTCCGGAACAATGGAGCGAGCTACTGACTTATTGGAAATAATACATACCGATGTATGCGGTACAATGAGTGTTGAGGCTCGCGAAAGGTATCGTTATTTTTTGACCTTCACAGATGATTTGAGCAGATGTAACGCCCGGGTAATCAAGCTACAGTAACCCTCTGGTAATGATGCCATGTCACCTCGATTACTATTGATAATCTCGCGTTAGTTCAGAATCGATCCAAATACAAATTTGAATTAAAGTCAAACAATAAAAGTTTCCCAAACATTAACACTAAAATGCTCTAAACGTGTCAAATAATTCATGAGCAATAATGGTGTAGAAACCACATACATGAAACATGTTTAAATGCTCAAAGTAATTAACACGGTGGCTAAAACAATTAAATAAATGACTTTTGTATTTTATAACATCCTAAACTGTTTTATTTGGAAGCCAAGCTTTTTATGGAAGAGGCTTAATTTACAACACCAATTTAGGCGCTAATTATTTATCTTAATAGAGTTTAAATAAATCGGAAGTTAAATGAAAACAGTAAAGAAATAAAATAAAAAAACAGAAAACAAAACAATAAAAAAAAGGAAAACGAGAGAAACCCCCCCCCCACTTGGCTTCGGCCCAGCAGGCCACCAGCCCAACTGGGCAAAGGCCCAGCCGGCCACCCCACTCCCCATAACCCCCTGGCGACCGAAACCCTAACCCCCACGCACCCACTTCCCCCACTCGTCCCACTCGTCCCCCTCCCCCGATCCAGATCGGATCGAGGCTCGTAGCGGCAACCGCCGCCACGCGCCAGGGCACCGCCGCCCGGAGCCCGCGCCACTTCGTCGGCCTGCCTCCTCCTCCTCGCCGGCCTGCACCTCGTCACCGCGTTGCCGTCGTCTCCGTCTCCTCCCCGCGCCCCACTGCCCCCGACCCTACGACCCCGCCGTGAGCACCGCCCCTTCTCCTCTGCCCCGCTTCGCCGCACACGCGTTCGGCCGCCCGCACCGCTGGCCTCCCGCAGCCAATGCCGCTCGCCCGCGCGCGCGTCGCGCCATCCGCTCCTCGCGCGTGGCCGCCTCTGCTTCCCCTCGACGCGTCGTCGCCCGTGCCGTTCGCCCGCTCCAGCCGCGCCCCTGCCGCCCGCTCGTGCCGCCTCGCAGCCCCGCTCGCGTGCTGCCCCGCGCCCGCATGGCCACTCACCGGCCCCGCTGCGCCACGCCGTCACCCCCTGCTGCCTGCGCCGCCGCCCGCCTCGCGCACGCGCTCGCCTCCCGCGCACGCGCTCGCCCCCCCCACCGCGCTCGGGCTTCCCCGCTGCTCGCCTCGGGCCTCTGTCGCGGCACCTCCCCTGGTCGCCGCCCGGCTCCCCTCCGCCCCGCCGCACTTGCTCCGGTCGACCATGCCCGCCGGGCCGCGCCGGCTCCGCCCACCGTTGCCACGGCTCGCCCCCAACGCGCCTCGCCGGCGCGCGCTGGTGCGTCCCCTCGCCCATGGCCTCGGGCATGGGCGCCCACGCCCGCAAGCCCGTGCGCCCACTTAGGCCCCTGGGGCCTATGACATATGGGCCCCACCCCACAGAACGAAAAGAAAAATAATAAAAAAATAAAAAATAAATTTAATCAATTAATTAATTAACTAAATTAATTAAGTTAAATAAACCTGTTTAAATTAATCTAATTAATTAGTTAATTTAATTAAACAGTAATTAATTAGCTAAACCCTAATTAAACTAAGCAGTGTATGACATGCGGGACCCGCACGTCAGTTTGACCCAGTCAACGCCCTGTTGACTGCTGACATCGACGTCAGCATGCACTATTCTGGATAATGTTGTATTAAATTAATTAATTAAATGCTAAAATTAATTTAAATCTTTTAAAATTTATATAAAATAAACCGTAGCTCGGATGAAAATACTTTGTACATGAAAGTGGCTCAGAACGACGAGACGAATCCGGATACGCAGCCCGTTCATCCGCCACACATCCCTAGCATAGCAAACACGCAACTTTCACCCTCCGGTTCATTTGTCTGAAAACGCGAAACACCGGGAATACTTTCCCGGATGTTTCCCCCCTTCGTCGGTACCACCTCATACCGCGTTAGAACACGTCTAGCTCTGTCTGTTGTCCTGTTATGCACTTGCTTGCTATGTATTTACTGTTTCTTGCCCCTCTTCTCCTCGGTAGACCCCGACGACGTTGATGCCCCTGTGGTCGACTACGTCACCGACGACCCCCCCCCCCCCCCCCGCTTCTTGCCAGAGCAACCAGGCAAGCCCCCCCCTTGATCACCAGATATCGCCTATCCTTCTCTGTACTGCTTGCATTAGAGTTGTGTAGCATGTCACTGCTTTCGGTTAATCCTATTCTGTTGCATAGCCTCTCATTATTGCTACAGTTGTTACCCTTACCTGCTATCCTACTGCTTAGTATAGGATGCTAGTGTTCCATCAGTGGCCCTACACTCTTGTCCGTCTGCCATGCTATATTACTGGGCCGTGATCACTTCGGGAGGTGATCACGGGTATATACTATATACTTTATATACATGACACATGTGGTGACTAAAGTCGGGTCGGCTCGTTGAGTACCCGCAAGTGATTCTGATGAGGGGGCTGAAAGGACAGGTGGCTCCATCCCGGTAGAGGTGGGCATGGGTTCCTGACGGCCCCCGACTTTTACTTTATGGCGGAGCGACAGGGCAGGTTGAGACCACCTAGGAGAGAGGTGGGCCTGGCCCTGGTCGGCGTTCGCGGATACTTAACACGCTTAACGAGATCTTGGTATTTGATCTGAGTCTGGCCATTTGGTCTATACGCACTAACCAACTACGCGGGAACAGTTATGGGCACTCGGCGTCGTGGTATCAGCCGAAGCTCTTCTTGACGTCGGCGACGGAGCGGCGCGCGCCGGATTGGACTGGAACGCCTGCTAGGCTAGGTCTGCTTCCGACCGCGTACGCAACATGCAGGTGTGCAATGGGCGATGGGCCCAGACCCCTGCGCGCATAGGATTTAGACCGGCGTGCTGACCTCTCTGTTGAGCCTAGGTGGGGCTGCGACATGTTGATCTTCCGCGGCCGGGCATGACCCAGAAAAGTGTGTCCGGCCAAATGGGATCGAGCGTGTTGGGTTATGTAGTGCACCCCTGCAGGGAAGTTTATCTATTCGAATAGCCGTGTCCCTCGGTAAAAGGACGACCCGGAGTTGTACCTTGACCTTATGACAACTAGAACTGGATACTTAATAAAACACACCCTTCCAAGTGCCAGATATAACCCGGTGATCGCTCTCTAACAGGGCGACGAGGAGGGGATCGCCGGGTAGGATTATGCTATGCGATGCTACTTGGTGAACTTACCATCTACTCTCTTCTACATGCTGCAAGATGGAGGTGGCCAGAAGCGTAGTCTTCGACAGGATTAGCTATCCCCCTCTTATTCTGGCATTCTGCAGTTCAGTCCAATGATATGGCCCTTTACACATATACCCATGCATATGTAGTGTAGCTCCTTGCTTGCGAGTACTTTGGATGAGTACTCACGATTGCTTTTCTCCCTCTTTTCCCCTTTCTATACCTGATTGTCGCAACCAGATGCTGGAGTCCAGGAGCTAGAGATCCCGAGGATGATTATACATGGAGTTCGGCTTCGAGGAGTAGTTAGGAGGTCCCAGGCAGGAGGCCTTGCCTTTTCGATCGTTGCTACTTTTGTGCTAGCCTTCTTAAGGCAAACTTGTTTAACTTATGTCTGTACTCAGATATTGTTGCTTCCGCTGACTCGTCTATGATCGAGCACTTGTATTCGAGCCCTCGAGGCCCCTGGCTTGTATTATGATGCTTGTATGACTTATTTATGTTGTAGAGTTGTGTTGTGATATCTTCTCGTGAGTCCCTAATCTTGATCGTGCACATTTGCGTGCATGATTAGTGTACGGTCGAATTGTGGGCGTCACAAGTTGGTATCAGAGCCGACTGCCTGTAGGAATCCCCCTTTCCAAGTCTTTGGTCGAAGTTGAGTCTAGTCATTGCTAAACTTTTACTGACATGGTTGTGTGGCTTACGGGCCCACGTCGCCATTGGGTGGTATTAGGATCTTTTACTCCTTGTCTATACTCTAGGACTCTGATCTCTCTTCTATTCGGGTTAAGTGAGTTTTGCTAAATCTAACATTAGGATCTCGTTATCACTTTCACCCGGAGAGCCCCTTATTACTGACGATCGTCTGCTGCAAGTGAAGACCCTGAAGATACTCTCCGCTGATAACCCGAGAACTTGTGTTCATCGTTTTTGTAATTCCCTTTCATTGATAAACTCCTATGGATAACCACGTATACTCGCCATTCATACAATGTTTCCCAGTTGATCTTGTTATTACAAGATACCCCGAAATTCTCTCTGTTGTTCCGAGAATCCTTTGAGCTTACTGCCTTGCTGTTCTTTGTCACCTGAATACCCCCACGGATAATTCTCGCACTTACCGAGTATCCGCTCATCCCCAGTTGATTCAAGTATTTCACAAAAGTGTTCAAAATGCCATTCGATCTTCCGAAAATCCTCAGGAGCCTTTTGCTCTTGAAATTCTTGCTTACTTGCATTATGATTAATCTTAAGTCTCGTAATCTTATTGGCATCTCTTGTCATTATCATTTTGAGTCCGTTGATTCAATCTGTTGCGAATGCTCGCAATCCTCAATCAGAGCCTAGAATTCATCCTTCCGGCTCAGACGTCATTTGAAACATGAGCTGGTTCTTGCCAATCAAATTGTCGTCGATTTTGCCCCTATGTCTATTGAACTTATCCATCCTTGATCAGAGCGTCTGTTTCTGATCCTTCGCTTTGTAAATCATAATTCCTTTGCAATTGAGCTCTAAGTTACTTAGTTGTTTCTATAATCCAAGGTCTTTGCATTGATTCTACCTCTGGTTGTGTGCCGATACTCACATCAGATCCTTTATGGACCATCAAAACCTTGTTGGATTTTATCCGACAACGTCCTTCATATTCAATCACTTTGGAAGTTCTTTCCCTGATACATAATGCCTTTAGTAAATTGTATCCTCTCGTTTTGTCACCCATTCTCTACTATCGAGCTTGAGTTATTTACCCCTGAAGCTTGTGGTATATGTTTCCACGATGCCCCGATGGGTTGAACCTATGCCTTTCATAGTATGTGTGAACTCGAAAGTTTTCATGAGTCATACTCTTCTGGTATTTTGCCAGATAAAAATTTTCAACACTGCAACTTCATCAAACGCGAGAAGTGAATGAAAGGGTATGCATTGGAGAAGTGGGAGTCGACCTTGAACTTTGTGTTCATGCCCATGGACACGATGTAGATCCTATCATAGAAGCTTCTTGTAATAATAACTATTTCCTTGATATGATATCGTCTAGTATCTGTGTATTGATCCTTTTGCAATCGTGGTTCCGACCATGTTCTCTTTTAAATACCATTTCTCGTGCAAGTTTAAGCACTTGTCCTCTCCAGAGCAATACCCCGTCCAACCTCTACTTTGGTCTGTCGTCGAGTATTACCCAACTGGTATCCTGAGAATGCCAAGGAACTACTTAACTTCTTATGAGTTCTTCATCAACTAATATTCTTGTCGATTCCATTTTTCCAACGGGTTCTGAGTTGTTAGAACCCCTCAAAGACACCGATAAGTGAATCAATTCCGCACTCCGATTCAATAACTCTAAGTAATCTTTGTTGCTTACGAGTTTAATAATCCTTCAAGTCATTCCTAGCCTGCTCGGCTATGTCATTATCGTGCCAATTTTAACTGTGCTACCTGGACCTTCCCAGCGCACAAATTTCGACAGTGAGCTAATCTTGCGTCGATCTTCCTCGTCATATCACTTCTCCTTGAACAGCAAACTTGATTTCGAGTTTGTGTCCTACCCGTGGTTCCAACAACCTTTCGCTTTCATCATTCCTTTGACTTGATGTCATCGTCGATCAATTACATCTTCTTGAAAACCTCTCGACAAATTTGTCGTGATCATTGTCAACAATTTGACTTCTTCCAAGTCGTGTGTCGAAATTCAGGATGAGAAATACCATCCTTGCCCCTCGATGGATTGTGTTATCATCGACAACATTCTTGCCTCCCCTCAACACAAACTTGTTCATATTTTGTGTTGTATCTTGATTTCCCTGCTATCCAACCTATGTTATGTTCTACCGTGGAGTATTACCATCTTTGATGTCAAGAATGTCGTGAGCATTACTCCACCTCTTAAGAATTCTTGGTACAGTGGTACTTCTCACCATCACCATTCTTTCTTGGTCCCTGTGTTGTTTCTAAACGAAATACCGACAGATGGTCTGTGATGTGTAAATTCTAAACTTCTAGCAACCCTATTGCTTTGAAGTTATTGGTCTATAGTTTCATTCTACGTCTATGGCTTAATGAATCATCATTCGAACATTGATCGTGCTACCTAGCCATATTTCGGGTGCACATTTCAACTAATGTTTAACTGTGTATGTTTTCCTCGAGCATACATCATTAAGTCATTCGATCTAGCTAATGTTATCTCCTTGTTCACATAGTTGTGGAAATCCATCTTTTGGAAATCTCAATGGAATGTCGCTGAGTCCATCAGCCACCTCCTAACCCTCTCCTTGGTTTAATGATGAACTCTTGTTTCGGAACTTGCTTTCATAGTTCATTTCCCAAGAATCTTACAATGTCATCCCATCAATTTGTGTTGCACCTTTCTTCTCAGGCATCCTGAGTCTGAGTTATCCTGACACCAATCAGATCTGAATCTGGGTCAGATATGATGGTTGGAACATATTTCCAAGAGTTATAACATTGGTTTTATGTGACCCGGTAAGGTGATGTCGTGCCTAGCACACCTGGCCGGTTGGCCCTATTGTTATAGATTCCTTTTCAGCAAGGTTATCCATTCTTCCATGAGGGAATTGTAAGACTTATTCTACAAGTTATTCCTGATGGATCCTTTGTGTTTTCAAAGTCTGATCTTCACCTGATGACCATGTCAATGCTATCTCAAAGCATGTCTAAGGTACTCCGATTTTCAACAGGAACATTTGAAGCCCAATGCTAAATGTTTCCTGCTCAATTATCCAAACACCGCTGTATGGGTAATGTAATGAGATTTCTCTTCCCTTACCTAAAGAGTTTTCTACATTATATCCTGTCATGGATATCATGCTCTGCTTGTCCTTGGGAAGGATATACCCTTGAAATATGTGTTTAAACACATTTTCCTTTCCATTATTCTGTTTACTCTGATAATCATATTTTCCTTTCCATTGTTTTGTTTAACCTTTCTTGTAATCTGACTTAGCTGAGCAGAGATAAATCCCTGCTTAGTTGAGCACCTCGTTGTACCACTCTCTCAGTAGACCATGTTACTTTTGTTGATGACATTTCGGTAGCCACCGATGGATGAGAACTTTGCCTATTGGTCCGCCTCATTTCAACGAGCAGGAAAATGGTTCTCTTCGTCCCTCGCCCTTGGTACCAACGTGTTGCCGACATAACTGACAGGGTACTCTCTGACATTGCCTTGCTATCATGACCGTGCAAGATGTCACTGCTCCTATTAAAAAAACCCACATGGTGGGCCCATAACCCACAGTTCCACAGGATCGAAACCTGACTCTCTTGTACACCCCCTGTTCCCAAGTTTATTCCTCACGCTTGACTTTGCATGTAATTCACGGGCCACCTGCCTACTGTTCTATACTCGTATCAGATGCAATGCTTATTCACATTGCTCTAAACCCCTTCAACACTTCGTTTCAGGCAACGAACGATTGCCTATGCGCTTGAAACTTCTATTTTGTACCTTCTTACTAGCTCTCGATATCTTCTAAAGTTTCAATTCGAGAGTTACTTTCCGCCACCTTCCCCGATGTTATTGACCAGATAGTCAACCTTGTCAAGGTCCGTTCTTCCGAAGTTACCCCTTGTCCTTTCGTAAGTACGATGAAATTTCCGAAGAAAGGATGATGGCTTCATCATGATGACCTCAAGCAGAGAAATTAAGACATCAATGTATTGGATCAACCTCTTCGAGAAGAGTAACGAAGACCGAGAACCCTCGCTAGAATTTCGTAACCAGGACTTTCCCCCTTACTCCCACTTCTTAAATCTCGGGACGAGATTTCTTGTAGTGGAGGAGTTTTGTAACGCCCGGGTAATCAAGCTACAGTAACCCTCTGGTAATGATGCCATGTCACCTCGATTACTGTTGATAATCTCGCGTTAGTTCAGAATCGATCCAAATACAAATTTGAATTAAAGTCAAACAATAAAAGTTTCCCAAACATTAACACTAAAATGCTCTAAACGTGTCAAATAATTCATGAGCAATAATGGTGTAGAAACCACATACATGAAACATGTTTAAATGCTCAAAGTAATTAACACAGTGGCTAAAACAATTAAATAAATGACTTTTGTATTTTATAACATCCTAAACTATTTTATTTGGAAGCCAAGCTTTTTATGGAAGAGGCTTAATTTACAACACCAATTTAGGTGCTCATTATTTATCTTAATAGAGTTTAAATAAATCGGAAGTTAAATGAAAACAGTAAAGAAATAAAATAAAATAAACAGAAAACAAAACAATACAAAAAAAAGGAAAACGAGAGAACCCCCCCCCCCACTGGGCTTCGGCCCAGCAGGCCACCAGCCCAACTGGGCAAAGGCCCAGCCGGCCACCCCACTCCCCATAACCCCCCTGGCGACCGAAACCCTAACCCCCACGCACCCACTTCCCCCACTCGTCCCACTCGTCCCCCTCCCCCGATCCAGATCGGATCTGGGCTCGCAGCGGCAACCGCCGCCTCACGCCAGGGCGCCGCCGCCCGGAGCCCGCGCCACCTCGCCGGCCTCCACCTCGTCACCGCATCGCCGTCGTCTCCGTCTCCTCCCCGCGTCCCATTGCCCCCGACCCTACGACCCCGCCGTGAGCACCGCTCCTTCTCCTCTGCCCCGCTTCGCCGCACACGCGTTCGGCCACCCGCACCGCTGGCCTCCCGCAGCCAATGCCGCTCGCCCGCGCGCGCGTCGCGCCATCCGCTCCTCGCGCGTGGCCGCCTCTGCTTCCCCTCGACGCGCCGTCGCCCGTGCCGTTCGCCCGCTCCGGCCGCGCCCCTGCCGCCCGCTCGTGCCGCCTCGCAGCCCCGCTCGCGTGTTGCCCCGCGCCCGCATGGCCACTCACCGGCCCCGCTGCGCCACGCCGTCACCCCCTCCAGCCTGCGCCGCCGCCCGCCTCGCGCACGCGCTCGCACCGCGCGCTCGCCCCCCCCCCCCGCGCTCGGGCTTCCCCGCTGCTCGCCTCGGGCCTCTGTCGCGGCACCTCCCCTGGTCGCTGCCCGGCTCCCCTCCGCCCCGCCGCGCTTGCTCCGGCCGGCCATGCCCGCCGGCTCCGCCCACCGTTGCCACGGCTCGCCCCCACCGCGCCTCGCCGGCGCGCGCTGGTGCGTCCCCTCGCCCGTGGCCTCAGGCATGGGCGCCCACGCCCGCAAGCTCGTGCGCCCGCTTAGGCCCCTGGGGCCTATGACATATGGGCCCCACCCCAGAACGAAAAGAAAAAAATAAATAATAAATAATAAAAATAAATTTAATTAATTAATTAATTAACTAAATTAATTAAGTTAATTAATCATGTTTAAATTAATCTAATTAATTAGTTAATTTAATTAAACAGTAATTAATTAGCTAAACCCTAATTAAACTAAGAAGTGTATGACATGCGGGACCCGCACGTCAGTTTGACCCAGTCAACGCCCTGTTGACTGCTGACGTCATGATGACGTCAGCATGCACTGTTCTGGATAATGTTGTATTAAATTAATTAAATAAATGCTAAAATTAATTTAAATCTTTTAAAATTCATATAAAATAAACCGTAGCTCGGAAGAAAATACTTTGTACATGAAAGTGGCTCAGAACGACGAGACGAATCCGGATACGCAGCCCGTTCATCCGCCACACATCCCTAGCATAGCAAACACGCAACTTTCCCCCTCCGGTTCATCTGTCCGAAAACGTGAAACACCGGGAATACTTTCTCGGATGTTTCCCCCCTTCGTCGGTACCACCTCATACCGCGTTAGAACACGTCTAGCTCTGTCTGTTGTCCTGTTATGCACTTGCTTGCTATGTATTTACTGTTTCTTGGCCCTCTTCTCCTCGGTAGACCCCGACGACGTTGATGCCCCTATGGTCGACTACGTCACCGACGACCCCCCCTTCTTGCCAGAGCAACCAGGCAAGCCCCCCCTTGATCACCAGATATCGCCTATTCTTCTCTATACTGCTTGCATTAGAGTAGTGTAGCATGTCACTGCTTTCGGTTAATCCTATTCTGTTGCATAGCCTCTCATTGTTGCTACAGTTGTTACCCTTACCTGCTATCCTACTGCTTAGTATAGGATGCTAGTGTTCCATCAGTGGCCCTACACTCTTGTCCGTCTGCCATGCTATATTACTAGGCCATGATCACTTCGGGAGGTGATCACGGGTATATACTATATACTTTATATACATGACACATGTGGTGACTAAAGTCGGGTCGGCTCGTTGAGTACCCGCAAGTGATTCTGATGAGGGGGCTGAAAGGACAGGTGGCTCCATCCCGGCAGAGGTGGGCCTGGGTTCCTGACGGCCCCCGACTTTTACTTTATGGCGGAGCGACAGGGCAGGTTGAGACCACCTAGGAGAGAGGTGGGCCTGGCCCTGGTCGGCGTTCGCGGATACTTAACATGCTTAACGAGATCTTGGTATTTGATCTGAGTCTGGCCATTTGATCTATACGCACTAACTAACTACGCGGGAACAGTTATGGGCACTCGGCGTCGTGGTATCAGCCGAAGCTCTTCTCGACGTCGGCGACGGAGCGGCGCGCGCCGGATTGGACTGGAACGCCTGCTAGGCTAGGTCTGCTTCCGGCCGCGTACGCAACATGCAGGTGTGCAATGGGCGATGGGCCCAGACCCCTGCGCGCATAGGATTTAGACCGGCGTGCTGACCTCTCTGTTGAGCCTAGGTGGGGCTGCGACGTGTTGATCTTCCGCGGCCGGGCATGACCCAGAAAAGTGTGTCCGGCCAAATGGGATCGAGCGTGTTGGGTTATGTAGTGCACCCCTGCAGGGAAGTTTATCTATTCGAATAGCCGTGTCCCTCGGTAAAAGGACGACCCGGAGTTGTACCTTGACCTTATGACAACTAGAACTGGATACTTAATAAAACACACCCTTCCAAGTGCCAGATATAACCCGGTGATCGCTCTCTAACAGGGCGACGAGGAGGGGATCGCCAGGTAGGATTATGCTATGCGATGCTACTTGGTGAACTTACCATCTACTCTCTTCTACATGCTGCAAGATGGAGGTGGCCAGAAGCGTAGTCTTCGACAGGATTAGCTATCCCCCTCTTATTCTGGCATTCTGCAGTTCAGTCCACTGATATGGCCCTTTACACATATACCCATGCATATGTAGTGTAGCTCCTTGCTTGCGAGTACTTTGGATGAGTACTCACGGTTGCTTTTCTCCCTCTTTTCCCCTTTCTATACCTGATTGTCGCAACCAGATGCTGGAGTCCAGGAGCTAGAGATCCCGAGGATGATTCTACATGGAGTTCGGCTTCGAGGAGTAGTTAGGAGGTCCCAGGCAGGAGGCCTTGCCTTTTCGATCGTTGCTACTTTTGTGCTAGCCTTCTTAAGGCAAACTTGTTTAACTTATGTCTGTACTCAGATATTGTTGCTTCCGCTGACTCGTCTATGATCGAGCACTTGTATTCGAGCCCTCGAGGCCCCTGGCTTGTATTATGATGCGTGTATGACTTATTTATGTTGTAGAGTTGTGTTGTGATATCTTCCCGTGAGTCCCTGATCTTGATCGTACACATTCACAGCAGATATGGGTATATCTACTTAATGAAACACAAGTCTGAAACATCTGAAAAGTTCAAAGAATTTCAGAGTGTAGTGGAGAATCATCGTAACAAGAAAATAAAGTTTCTACGATCTGATCACGGAGGCGAGTATTTGAGTTACGAGTTTGACCTTCATTTAAAACAATGTGGAATAGTTTCACAACTCACGCCACGTCGAACACCACAGTGTAATGGTGTGTCCGGACGTGGTAACCGTACTTTATTAGATATGGTGCGATCTATGATGTCTCTTACCGATTTACCACTATCGTTTTGGGGTTATGCATTAGAGACAGCTGCATTCACTTTAAATAGGGCACCGTCTAAATCTGTTGAGATGACACCGTATGAACTGTGTTTTGGCAAGAAACCTAAGCTGTCGTTTCTTAAAGTTTGGGATTGCTATGCTTATGTGAAAAAGCTTCAGCCTGATAAGCTCGAACCCAAATCAGAGAAGTGTGTCTTCATAGGATACCCAAAAGAGACTGTTGGGTACACCTTCTATCACAGATCCGAAGGCAAGATCTTTGTTGCTAAGAATGGATCCTTTCTAGAGAAGGAGTTTCTCTCGAAAGAAGTGAGTGGGAGGAAAGTAGAACTTGATGAGGTAATTGTACCTTCTCTCGAATTCGAAAGTAGCTCATCACAGAAAACCATTCCCGTGATGCCTACACCAACTAGTGAGGAAGCTAATGGTAATGATCATGAAACTTTGGATCAAGTTACTACCGAACCTCGTAGGTCAACCAGAGCACGTTCCGCACCAGAGTGGTACGGTAATCCTGTTCTGGAAGTCATGTTACTAGACCATGACGAACCTACGAACTATAAGGAAGCGATGATGAGCCCAGATTCAGCGAAATGGCTTGAGGCCATGACATCTGAGATGGGATCCATGTATGAGAACAAAGTATGGACTTTGGTTGACTTGCCCGATGATCGGCAAGACATAGAGAATAAATGGACCTTCAAGAAGAAGACTGACACTGATGGTAATGTTACTGTGTACAAAGCTCGACTTGTTGCGAAAGGTTTTCGACAAGTTCAAGGAGTTGACTATGATGAGACCTTCTCACCCATAGCGATGCTTAAGTCGGTTCGAATCATGTTAGCAATTGCCGTATTTTATGATTATGAAATCTGGCAAATGGACGTCAAAACTGCATTCCTTAATGGATTTCTTAAAGAAGAGTTGTATATGATGCAAACCAGAAGGTTTTGTCAATCCTAAAGGTGCTAACAAAGCGTGCAAGCTCCAGCGATCCATTTATGGACTGGTGCAATGTAGCGACCCGACCTCAGACGGTCAAGTCTCTGTGCTTAAGTTTCATCCCTGGATCGGTATGCTGACACACGCAGTACTCGAGGATTTATAACAGAGGTAAATCACACGTATAAAGTAACATAAATACTATTACCTCAATCCAAATAGCGGAAGTAACAACAAGGTTGTGGATTCCCATCAACACTAACGGCAAAGTTGAGTGTAGAAATCGTAACCCTAACGTATCACTTACTCATCGTAAGATTCCTGCAACATGAGACGTTGCAGCCATGTAGGTCAGTACATTGAATGTACTGGCAATTTCACACTGTAGAGCAATGCTGAATAATGGCTATCACTACATGCATATTTGGCTGGTGGAGGCTCTAAGTTTAATGTTTGCATAAAGCTAATTTTTCCCTACATTAAAGGAATATATTTTATTTAGCTACAAAGTTTGTTGAAAACATTGAGAAGGTTCCTCCAACTCAATCCCAAAATAATATTAATAACCCAACAAATGTAATTAAATAAAGTGATGAGATCAAATCAATAATTCAAGAACCAGATACTCAAGATGTCCATAACCGGGGACACAGCTAATCATGATTAGTTTGTACACTCTGCAGAGGTTTGCGCACTTTTCCCCACAAGACTCGATCTCCTCCGTTGAATTTCTCGCACTGCATGATGTTTGAGAAATGGATGACCGAGACACACTCTTTCCGAAGAGGTCCCCTTAACCGATAGATAGGCCGGTACACCTACAATCCCCTACATCTGCTAGCCCATCATGGAAAGGTTTCCCACAACTTACTCAACTATGCCAGAGCCCATAATGGCATGTGGCTGCACACGGAAGTTTCTAGCATGAATAGTCTTATGATCCCTTTGAGCCTGGGTGGCATTCCATAGGGTGATCACACGGGTACTCTGGGATCCCCTTGGGCAAGCACTGGGTTCTCCAGGTGCCCGGGCAAACCACTGGGTGCTCCAGGGTGCCCCAACCAATCCACCCAGATGTGTATTAAAGTAGCCACCTTAAGTTAAACCTTAGTTAACAATAACTCTCACATCTTTCATGAATACTCTCAAACCAAACCACGTCTACGGGCATAGCATGGCAGTATAAGCATAACGTAGTAACACCCCAGGTTTGAATATAAGACAATAGGTTCCTACCTCATCAACTACTTCCCAAAGCCCACATGTTATCAAGTCCTACTCATGCAATGTTTGAGGGTGAAACTAATGCATAAAACTGGGTATCAAAGGGATATGATCAAAGTGTGAACTTGCCTTGTACTGTTGATGAAGATGATTCACACTCATAACTCCTGATAGTTCTACTCGTCACACTCCATTCAATCTATCGTGAGCAAGCAATTACATACATAAGCACTCATGCAAAAGAATCGAAGAAAAGATCTCGGAAAACTTCAAAAACAAGCAATTAACTCTTCCAACAGAAAACAATTTCTAACAGTACCAAAATTGGGTGAATTTGGTCTTATCAGAAAGTTTAGGCCAAGAGCTTCACTTAGCAAAAAGAATCAACTAAATCGGAGTTATAAAACTCAAGTTATGAACAAAAAAAGTTTGAATTCAAATCTGTTTGAAAACAAATTTTAAATTTTCAAAAATATGTTCAAGTTGTTTTACAGGATAGAGGGGATCATAACGAAGAAGTGGGCGTTGGTTTCGTTGGATTTCGATAAAAGGGAAAAAAATTGTGCTTGTTTGAAAAACAGGGGCTAATCTGTAAAATAAAACTAGGGAATAGGTCCCTGGCAGAAATTAAAAAGAAAAAGAAAAATTCTACTGAACGAACGTTCACTACAGAGACATAATGAACGAAAATTGTTCGCTAACAAAGACTAACGGACGAACGTCTGCTAAATAACTAGTCAGAAAAAAATAAACCGGGTTTTAAATAAAACCGAGAAAAGCCAGAAACAAAACCGATCTAGGGTCTGGTTTTATACCAGTTCGGGGCTGTTTTCCGTCGAAAACTGGCGGCTATATCGGCGGCGACAGCGGGATCGGCGGCGGCGGCTCCGGTTGCGGATGGCGGCTCCGGCGACGGCGGGGCTGCGCGGGCGGACGGTGCGGGCGACATGTGCGGCGCGGCACGGCTTGGGAGCGGGGCGGCGGTGGCGCGATAGCGGCAGGCGACGGCGGCTGCGGGAGGCGGCGGGCGGCGGACGAGGGGACAAGGGCGGCTGGGCCTCACCTTTTAAAGGCCAGGGGCCTCGGGAGGCGTGGGCGAGGGGCCAGGCACGGCGGGCCCGGACTCCGGGAGAGTCCCGGTCGGCCACGACGGGGAAGGCGGCGCGGGAGTGGGCCGGTGGCTGGGCTTCGGCCCAGCTAGCCCGAAGTCTTTTTTAATAGACAATAAAAAAAGAAAAACCAAATAAAATAAAAAATATAGTATAGGCATATTATATATCAAAATTTTCAGAAAAAGATTCTCTATAAGATGAACATTTTTCTAATGTCAAATAAAATACACAAAAATTTAAATAAAACAAAGAGTGCTACTGTTGCAGTAAAACCTAAAAAACATTTTTAAAATACCAAAATAAATTCAAATTTATTTCTCTCCAATTTTCTAATGTAGGGAATCATTTTACACTAATTTCCATATATTTTATTTTTGGAGAAAAATAATTTGAATAAAATCCAAATAACTCCAAATTGAAAATAATTTTCAAAGGGACTTTAAATTGGATTTCTTTTAAACTTCCAAGTCATATTTCATATATTTTGAATAAGTCATTTTATCTTCTCTCATGAAAATCATTGAGTTGCTTAAAGTTTCTGAATTTGAAATAGTTCCATATGGAATTCAAATCTTTTCAAAACCCTTTTCATTTATTTAAATGGAAGAAGTCATATCTTCTTCACTCTAGGGTTTTGGTGATGAAATGAATTTGAATTCATGGAGATCAGAAAGCAAAGTGAAAGTTTGGGAAAGTCATTTTATTCCCTCTCATTCAACTTTCAGAAAGTTTCAAATTTCACTCAATTTCACACAAGCAATCAAACAATCAATCAAAACTATCTATTTAATATAACATTCCAAAATTTAGAATTTTGGGATGTTACATGCAACCATCTCGGAGTTGGAATATACGCTTTGATGAGGTGATCAAAGCATATGGTTTTATACAAACTTTTGGAGAAGCATGTATTTACAAGAAAGTGAGTGGGAGCTCTATAGCATTTCTAATATTATATTGGATGACATATTGTTGATTGGAAATGATATAGAATTTCTGGATAGCATAAAACGGTACTTGAATAAAAGTTTTTCAATGAAATACCTCGGTGAAGCTGCTTATATATTGGGCATCAAGATCTATAGAGATAGATCAAGACGCTTAATTGGACTTTCACAAAGCACATACCATGATCAAGTTTTGAAGAAGTTCAAAATGGATCAGTCAAAGAAAGGGTTCTTGCCTGTGTTGCAAGGTGTGAAGCTGAGTCAAACTCAATGCCCGACCACTACAGAAGATAGAGAGAAAATGAAAGTCATTCCCTATGCCTCAGCCATAGGTTCAACCATGTATGCTATGTTGTGTACCAGACCTTATGTGTGCCTTGCTATAAGTCTAGCGGGGAGGTACCAAAGTAATCCAGGAGTGGATCACTGGACAACGGTCAAGAACATCCTGAAGTACCTAAAAAGGACTAAGGATATGTTTCTCATTTATGGAGGTGACAAAGAGCTCATCGTAAATGGTTACGTTGATGCTAGCTTTGACACTTATCCGGATGACTCTAAGTCACAAACCAGATACGTATTTATATTGAATGGTGGAGCTGTCAGTTGGTGCAGTTCCAAGCAAAGCGTCGTGGCGGGATCTACGTGTGAAGCGGAGTACATAGCTGCTTCGGAAGCAGCGAATGAAGGAGTCTGGATGAAAGAGTTCATATCCGATCTAGGTGTAATACCTACTGCAACGGGTCCAATGAAAATCTTTTGTGACAATACTGGAGCAATAGCCTTGGCAAAGGAATCCAGATTTCACAAAAGAACCAAACACATCAAGAGACGCTTCAACTCCATTCGTGATCAAGTCAAGGAGGGAGACATAGAGATTTGCAAAATACATACGGATCTGAATATAGCAGACCCGTTGACTAAGCCTCTTCCATGGGTGTTAGAATCATTACTTCATAATCCAGATTATTGACTCTAGTGCAAGTGGGAGACTGAAGGAAATATGCCCTAGAGGCAATAATAAAGTTGTTATTTATATTTCCTTATATCATGATAAATGTTTATTATTCATGCTAGAATTGTATTAACCGGAAACTTGATACATGTGTGAATACATAGACAAAACACAGTGTCCCTAGTAAGCCTCTACTAGACTAGCTCGTTCATCAAAGATGGTTAAGTTTCCTAACCATAGACATGTGTTGTCATTTGATGAACGGGATCACATCATTAGGAGAATGATGTGATGGACAAGACCCATCCGTTAGCTTAGCATAATGATTGTTAAGTTTTATTGTTATTGCTTTCTTCATGACTTATACATATTCTTTTGACTATGAGATTATGCAACTCCCAGATACCGGAGGAATACCTTGTGTGCTATCAAACGTCACAACGTAACTGGGTGATTATAAGGATGCTCTACAGGTATCTTCGAAGGTGTTTGTTGGGTTGGCATAGATCGAGATTAGGATTTGTCACTCTGAATATCGGAGAGGTATCTCTGGGCCCTCTCGGTAATGCACATCATAATAAGCCTTGCAAGCAATGTGACTAATGAGTTAGTTGCGGATGATGCATTACAGAACGAGTAAAGACGCTTGCCGGTAACGAGATTGAACTAGGTATGGAGATACCGATGATCGAATCTCGGGCAAGTAACATACGGATGACAAAGGGAATAATGTATGTTGTCATTGCGGTTCGACCGACAAAGATCTTCGTAGAATATGTGGGAGCCAATATGGGCATCCAGGTTCCGCTATTGGTTATTGACCGGAGAGGTGTCTCGGTCATGTCTACATAGTTCTCGAACCCGTAGGGTCCGCACGCTTAACGTTCGATGCCGATTTGTATTATATGAGTTATGTGATTTGGTGACCGAATGTTGTTCGGAGTCCCGGATGAGATCACAGACATGACGAGGAGTCTCGAAATGGTCGAGAGGTAAAGATTGATATATTGGATGATAGTATTCGGACACCGGAAGTGTTCCAGAATGTATCGGGTACATATCAGAGTACTAGGGGGGTTACCGGAACCCCCCGGGGGAAGATATGGGCCATATGGGCTTTAGGAGGGAGGCACACCAGCCCTCAAAGGGGGGGGGCGTGCCCCCACAGGGAAGGAGGCCGAATTGGACTAGGGGAGGGGGCGGCACCCCCCTTTCCTTCTCTCCCTCTCTCTCTCTTTCCCCCTTTCCCCCTCCGGTAAAAGGAAAGGGGGGCTGAATCCAACTAGGAGCCCAAGTAGGATTCCTACTACTTGGGCGCGCCTAGGGCCGGCCTCCTCCCCTCCCTCCTTTATATACGTTGGAGGGGGCGCCTACAACACACATCAATTGTTCCAAGCCATGTGCGGCGCCCCCCTCCACAGTTTACGCCTCCGGTCATATTCACATAGTGCTTAGGCGAAGCCCTGTGCGGATCACTTCACCATCACCGTCACCACTCCGTCGTGCTGACGGAACTCTCCCTTGACACTTTGCTGGATCAAGAATTCGAGGGACATCATCGAGCTGAATGTGTGCAGAACTCGAAGGTGCCGTACGTTCGGTGCTTGATCGGTCGGAACGAGAAGAAGTTCGACTACATCAACCGCGTTAACAAACGCTTCCGCTTTTGGTCTACGAGGGTACGTGGACACACTCTCCCCCTCTTGTTGCTATTCATCTCCTAGATAGATCTTGCGTGAGCGTAGGAAGAATTTTTTTGAAATTGCATGCTACGTTCCCCCACAGCAATCATAGAAGACTATATGATGGTTGAGTATATGGACTTTCCAAAAAGGCTCCGATACGTGACCCTTCCTAAAAAGATGATGAATTGTAGTTGCAAAGTTGACTGAGAACATAGTTTGTTGGTTTCCAACAGAGTTTATGCTTTATACTTCGATGTTGTGATGAATTGTTACTTAGTCATGAGAAGTCTATGATAAAAGTTCTTTGATAAAAGTTTTATGTTAAAGTTTGTTGCTGTTATAATAATTTACATGATGCTTCTATGTCCGTATTTTGTTTTTATCGACACCTCTCTCTCTCTCTCTCTCTCTCTAAGCATGTGGACATGTTTTTTGATTTCGGTTTTCGCTTGAGGACAAGCGAGGTCTAAGCTTGGGGGAGTTGATACGTCCATTTTGCATCATGTTTACCTACTGTTATTTATGATGTTTCTATGCATATTAATGCTTTTTGGAGTAATTCTAATGCCTTTTCTCTCATAATATGCAAGGTTCACACAAAGAGGGAGAATTCCGGCAGCTGGAAATCTGGACATGAAAAAGCTACGTCAGGCCACCTATTCTGCACAACTCCAAATGAGCTGAAACTTCACGAGGAATTTTTATGGAATAAATAAGAAATACTGGAGCAAATAACTATCGGAGGGGGCCACCTGGTGAGCACAAGACACCAGGGCGCGCCAAGCCCCCCAAGCGTGCCCTGGTGGGTTTTGCTCAGCCCAGCCCACCTCAGGTGCCCCTCTTCTGGTATATAAGTCATTTTGACCAAGAAAAAATAAGGGAAGGACTTTCGGGACGAAGCGCCGCCGTCTCGAGGCGGAACTTGGGCAGGAGCACTTTTGCCCTCCGGTGGAGCGATTCCGCCGGGGGAACTTCCCTCCTGAGGAGGAAATCATCATCATCATCATCACCAACAACTCTCCCATCTTGAGGAGGGCAATCTCCATCAACATCTTTGATAGCACCATCTCCTCTCAAACCCTAGTTCATCTCTTGTGTTCAATTTTTGTACCAGAACTATAGATTGGTACTTGTGGGTGACTAGTAGTGTTGATTACATCTTGTAGTTGATTACTATATGGTTTATTTGGTGGAAGATCATATGTTCAGATCTAATATGCTATTTAATACCCCTTTGATCTTGAGCATGATTATCATTTGTGAGTAGTTATCTTTGTTCTTGATGTCACGGGAGAAATCTTGTTGCAAGTAATCATGTGAATTTTATATGTGTTCGATATTTTGATGGTATGTATGTTGTGATTCCCTTAGTGGTGTCATGTGAACGTCGACTACATGACACTTCACCATATTTGGGCCTAAGGGAATGCATTGTGGAGTAGTTATTAGATGATGGGTTGCGAGAGTGACAGAAGCTTCAACCCTAGTTTATGCGCTCTTCCGTAAGGGACTGATTTTGATCCAAAAGTTTAATGCTATGGTTAGAATTTGTTCTTAATACTTTTCTTGTAGTTGCGGATGCTTGCAAGGGGGTTAATCATAAGTAGGAGGTTTGTTCAAGTAAGAACAACACCTAAGCATCGATCCACCCACTATCAAATTATCAAGGTAGCGAACACAAATCGAACCAACATGATGAAAGTGACTAGATGAAATTCCCGTGTGTCCTCAAGAACACTTTGCTTATCCTAAGAGACTGTTTTGGCCTGTCCTTTGCCTCAAAATGATTGGACTATCTTGCTGCACTTTGTTACCGTTACCATTACTTGCTCGTTACAAATTATCTTGCTATCAAACTACTCGATAC
The DNA here is from genome assembly GCF_018294505.1 of Triticum aestivum. Classification (NCBI taxonomy): domain Eukaryota; kingdom Viridiplantae; phylum Streptophyta; class Magnoliopsida; order Poales; family Poaceae; genus Triticum; species Triticum aestivum. Next base: position 383,819,756 of record NC_057805.1, read on the forward strand.
TTATAATTTCAGTGCTTGCAGAGAATACCTTGCTGAAAACCACTTGTCATTTCCTTCTGCTCCTTGTTGGGTTCGACACTCTTACTTATCGAAAGGACTACGATTGATCCCCTATACTTGTGGGTCATCAGATTCCCACTGCATGAGTTAAACCAGGAATTGTTGGGGAACATTGCATGGAAAACAAAAAAAAATCTACGCGCACGCAAGATATATCCATGGAGATACATAGCAATGAGAGGGGAGAGTGTGTCTATGTACCCTCATAGAACGTAAAGCGGAAGCTTTTATTAACGCGGTTGATGTAGTTGAACACCTTCCCGATCCAACCGATCGAGTACCGAAAGTACGACACCTCCACGCTCAGCACACGTTCAGCTCGATGACGTCCTCGCCTTCTTGATCTAGCAAGACGGACGAAGTAGTAGATGAGTTCCGGCAGCACCACGGCGTGGTGACGATGGTGGTGAACTTGTTCTCGCAGGGCTTCGCTGTGCACTGCAGAAAACTAGACGGAGGACTATATTGTGGAGAGGGGCGTCGCACACGGCTAAGAGATTGTCGTGGGTCGTGTGGCGCCCCTCCCTCTCATATATATAGGTGGGGGAGGGGAGGCAGCCTTGGGTGCGCGCCAAGGTGGCCGGTCGGCCCCTTTGGACGCCTCCCCTTCCTTGTTTGCCTTGTGAGGGGAAGGCAGGAGGAGGTGGCGCCCCCCTTTGCTTCCTCTTATGTGGAGGGAAGGAAAGAGGGGCTAGCCCTCCCCCCTTTCCATCCATAGGGCCGGTGGCCAAGAGGAGGGGCGCGCCAGCCCCTTGTGGGCTGGTGTGTTCCCCTCACTTGGCCCATAAGGCCCATTAACCTCCCAGGGCTTCCTGGAACCCCTTCTGGTGATCCGATGACTACCCGATACACTCTGAAACCTTTCCGGTGTCCAAATAGCATCGTCCTATATATCAACCTTTACCTCCGGATCATTCCGGAGCTCCTCGTCATGTCCGTGATCTCATCCGGGACTCCGAACAACATTCAGTCACCAAATCACATAACTCATATAATACTATATCATCAACGAACGTTAAGCGTGCGACCCTACGGGTTCTAGAATGATGTAGACATGACAGAGACACCTCTCCGGTCAATAACTAATAGCGGAACCTGGATGCTCATATTGGTTACTACATATTCTACGAAGATCTTCATCGGTAGAACCTTATGACAACATACGTAATTCCCTTTATCTGTCGGTATGTTACTTGCCCGAGATTCGATCATCAGTATCTTCATACCTAGTTCAATCTCGTTACCGGCAAGTCTCATTACTCGTTCTATAATACATCATCTCGTAAATAACTCCTTAGTCATTTTGCTTGCAAGCTTCTTGTGATGTGTATTACCGAGAGGGCCCAGAGATACCCCTCCGATACACGGAGTGACAAATCCTAATCTCGATCCATGCCAACTCAACAGACGCCTTCGGAGATACATGTAGATCATCTTTATGATCACCCAGCTACGTTGTGCCGTTTGATAACACACAAGGTATTCCTCTGGTATCCGGGAGTTGCATGATCTCATAGTCGAAGGAATATGTATTTGACGTTGAGAAAGCAATAGAAATAAACTGAACGATCATATGCTAAGCTAACAGATGGGTCTTGTCCATCACATCATTCTTCTAATGATGTGATCCCATTATCAACTGACAAGACATGTCCATGGTTAGGAAACCTTAACCATCTTTGATCAACGAGCTAGTCTAGTAGAGGCTTACTAGGGACACGGTATTTGTGTATGTATTCACACATGCATTTAAGTTTCCGATCAATACAATTCTAGCATGAACAATAAACCTCTATCATGAATAAGGAAATATAATAGTAACTAGTACCTCTTGAGCATGTGTTGGTTTTCCCTTGAAGAGGAAAGGGTGATGCAGCAAAGTAGCGTAAGTATTTCCCTCAGTTTTTGAGAACCAAGGTATCAATCCAGTAGGAGATTACACGCAAGTCACCTAGTACCTACACAAACAATCAAGAACCTTGCAACCAACGCAATAAAGGGGTTGTCAATCCCTTCACGGTCACTCGCAAAAGTGAGATCTAATAAAGATAGTGAAGTAAATATTTCTGGTATTTTTGTTGTATAGATTGGAAAGTAAAGATTGCAAAATAAAATAAATAGGAAACTAGAATCATAGATCGGAAACTTATATGATGTAAAATAGACCCGGGGGCCATAGGTTTCACTAGTGGCTTCTCTCATGATAGCATGTATATTACGGTGGGTGAACAAATTACTGCCGAACAATTGATAGAAAAGCGCATAGTTATGAGAATATCTAGGCAATGATCATGAATATAGGCATCACGTCCGTGTCAAGTAGACCGAAACGATTCTGCATCTACTACTATTACTCCACACATCGACCGCTATCCAGCATGCATTTAGAGTATTAAGTTCATAAGAACATAGTAACGCATTAAGCAAGATGACATGATGTAGAGGGATAAACTCAAGCAATATGATATAAACCCCATCTTTTTATCCTCGATGGCAACAATACAATACGTGCCTTACTGCCCCTACTGTCACTGGGAAAGGACGCTGCAAGATTGAACCCAAAGCTAAGCACTTCTCCCATTGCAAGAAAGATCAATCTAGTAGGCCAAAATAAACCGATAATTCGAAGAGACTTGCAAATATATCAAATCATGCTGGTCTTGTAATTTATTGGAATGATGAAATAAAGCTGGAGGTTTCTGGTTACTCTAAGTACCATATTGATGCAAATGTACTTGAATTAGGCCCAGCCCCATGGAGGCTGACATGTGTTTATGGCGAGGCTCAAGTATTAGAGAGGTACAAGACTTGGGATACTTTATGTTCTATTGCCGGAGCTTCTGGACTCCCATGGGTGGCTATTGGCGATTTTAATGAGGTCTTGATACAATCAAAACATGAAGGTGTAAATGCAAGAAGCCAAGGCCAGATGGAGGGATTCCGAGATGCACTAGACATCTATGGATTAGTTGATCTTGGTTACAAGGGACGGATGTGGACGTTTGAGAAGAAAGTTGCAGGAGGGACTTACACTCGAGTCCGGCTGGATCGAGCTGTTACAGACCCCGGGTGGATGGCACTTTTTCCAACAGTTGTAGTTACAAATGCTGCAGCAGCGTGTTCCGACCATGGGCCAATAGTCTTAAAATTTTCTGATCCTGCAAGCACAAGAGGACAACCTAAGAGTTTCAAATATGAGCTTATGTGGGAAAGGCATCCTCAACTCGAAGATTTTTTGCAAGGAGAATGGGGCGGCATCCCACTCGCGCCATCAACAGCTGATCTGCAGGATAAACTAAAAAGTCTGGGTGATAGCTTAAATAGCTGGGTAGGCACACCTTTGGAAGTGTGAAGGGGGAGATAAAGAAATTGTGTAGAGAACTAGAGATTCTGAAAAATGTGCCAGGTCGATTAGGCCCAAGTCATTTGGAGATAAAGATTACGGATCGATTAGTCGAGCTATACCGGAGGGAAGAAATCATGAGCAGGCAGAGGTCGAGAGTGCACTGGCTGACTTACGGCGATAAGAATACAAAGTACTTCTAGCTTAGGGCGTCTATGAGAAGGAGAAAAAACAAAATTGTGGCGCTTACACGTCCTGATGGACAGGTTACAGAGGATGTGGAGGAGCTAGAAGCGATGACTTCTCAGTTTTATAAGGATCTTTACACCTCGCATGGCTGTACCAATATGCATGAGGTTATTAACACGCTCCCTCACAGAATAACTAATGACATGCAGATTATGCTTGATGCTGTTTATACAGAAGAGGAGGTGAAAAAGGCATTGTATCAAATGTTCCCAACAAAAGCGTCGGGACCAGATGGGTTCCCAGCCCACTTTTTTCAGAAACATTGGGGTGTATGTGGAGCGGAGGTAACAGCGGCAGTACTGAGAATAGTGGAAGGTCAGGAGAGTGCTGAGTCTATCAACAAAACTATATTGGTCCTCATACCGAAGGTAAAAAATCCGTCCTTATTGTCACAGTTCCGACCAATAAGTTTATGTAATGTGCTCTACAAAATCGCTTCAAAAGTGATTGCTAATCGTCTGAAACTAGTGCTCCCTGACATTATCTCTTCAGAACAATCTGCCTTCGTACCGGGATGCATGATCACAGACAACATCATTGTTGCATACGAGTGCCTCCACTTTATGAAGCGTAACAAATCTCTGAAGCATCGTCATTGTGCCTTGAAGTTAGACATGATGAAAGCCTATGACAGGGTGGAGTGGGATTATCTGCGAGCAATAATGAGTAAGTGGGTTTTTCAGAGAGATGGGTCAACACTGTGATGAATCTTGTTAGTACAGTTTCCTACTCGATTTTGTTTAATGGGAAGAAATTGGAGGAATTTAAACCAAGCAAGGGTATCCGTCAGGGAGATCCAATCTCCCCTTACCTGTTTTTGTTAGCAGCAGAGGGCCTTTCGTGCCTCTTAAAAAAGTGTGACCAGTCGTTCCAAGTTGGTGGAATACAGGTGGCGCCTTCCGCACCACAAGTGAATCATCTTCCGTTTGCAGATGACAGCCTGCTGTTTTTCAAAGCTAATGGTGAAGGGGCGACGATGGTGTCAAACCTGTTGGAGAGATACTGCCAAGCTTCTGGGCAGTAAATAAATCCAGGAAAGTCATCGATATTTTTCAGTAAAAAATGCCCTGTGAATGTTAAAGAGGAGGTCAAGGGTATCTTGAATGTTCCTAATGAAACACTGAATGATAAGTACCTAGGTATGCCATCTGATGTTGGTACTTAGAAATCTGGAGCCTTCAAGTATTTGAAGGAAAGGCTATGGAACAAGGTAAAAGGGTATATTGAGAGAACAATTTCTTATGCAGGAAAGGAGGTTCTGGTTAAGTCAGTGGCACAAGCTATACCATTATACTCAATGCCATGCTTCAAGATGCCGAGAGGCTTATGTGAACACCTCAACAAGCTCATCAGACAATTCTGGTGGGGTAGCAAGGATGGTAAAAGAAAACCGAACTAGGTCTCGTGGAAGTCCATGACGCAGCCCTAGTATATGGGGGGTCTTGGATTCCGGGATTTTGAGCTTTTTAATCTAGCACTGTTGGCTAGACAGGCATGGAGATTATTGAAGCATCCAGACTCGCTATGTGCGCTATTCTTGGAAGCGATTTATTATCCCAATGGTTCAATTTTGTCTGCTGATCTAGGCAAGCATCCCTCACAAATATGGAGATCTATCTTGGAGGGACGTGAGGTTCTATGCCAGGGCCTGATTAGAAGAATTGGAGATGGATCATCTACCAAAATCTAGGAACACAATTGGATTCCCAGAACTGCAATGATGAGGCCGATTGCATGCTTATTGCCTAACCCGCCCGAGTTTGTAAGTGAATTAATTGATCACACGAATGCTTCTTGGCGGAGAGACAGGATTGAGCAAATCTTTGTAGCAGTAGACTATAATGTTATTGGTAGCATTCCGCTATGCACACTACAGATGGAGGATCATTGGGCTTGGTACCATGAGAAGAAGGGAATTTTCACAGTTAGATCAACATATAGGATGCTGGTAGAAACAGAAAAACGAAGGGAGGATTGGCTACAGGGAAATGCAGGCTCATCTAATTTGGAAGCTGAAGGGAAATCTTGGAATGCTCTCTGGTCGGTTCAGGTCCCAGGCAAGGTAAAAAAATTTCTTTGGCGACTCGCTAAACATTCAATCCCAACTGAAGATGTGCGCTTTGCAAGAAATATGTCCGATGCTGAATGTTGCCAATTATGTGGAGCACAAGATTCATGGAGGCATTCCCTCCTGGAGTGCTCCATGGCCCGCTGTGTATGGGCCCTCTCTGATGGCGACCTCGCTGAACATTTACAAGCAACAAGTGAGCCGAATGCGAAGCAATAGTTATTCACTTTGTTTGAAAATCTGTCACATGCCCAGCTGATCAAGTTCGTTGTTACTCTATGGGCGATTTGGAATGCACGTCGGATGGCCATTCATGATTCAGTTTTTTAGAGTCCACATGCCACTCTTTCCTTTGTTAAGAGCTTCATTTCGGAGCTCCAAATCTTGCAAGGTCATGCACGTTCTGGTCAAAGGGCTCGGACAGCTCCGGTTCAAGGAGTGAGAAGCAGCAGAGGTTGGATGGCGCCAGAGGTTGGAGTTGCAAAGATCCAAGTGGATGGAGGTCTAGCAAGGAATGGGAGAAGAGGAGCAGCAGCTACGATATGCCGAGATCACACCGGAAAATTCCTGGGTTCGTCGGCTATGGTTTTTGATCACATTACGGATCCGGCTACCTTGGAAGCTCTTGCATGTAGAGAAGCTTTGTCTTTGGCTCTCAATTTATCTTTGGATCGATGTGTAATTGTTTCCGACTGCAAACCAGTGGTGGAGGAGATACAGCAAGGCTCGGATGGGAGATATGGGATGATCATAAAGGAAATTGTCACCACGGCAAGAGAATTCACTAGCCGCCAGTTCGTATATGAAAACCGGGCAATGAACGGAGATGCTCATAATTTGGCCAAATTTTCATCTTCTTTAATACAGGGGCGCCATTTGGGCTGGGTGTACCCCACGACCCTTTTGTAATTTCTGTAAACCTGGCCGCTGAATAATAAAGCTGGATCATCGCTCAAAAAAAAAACCTCCGGTACGCATCCATTAATATCTTATCGTCTGTTCCCCACTGCTCCCCACCCAAAGCGCCAATGCATCAGCGTCTCCTCCCCCATTCCTCCTCCCCTCCCACAGCGGTTCTCCATCACACAAGACCAGCAAACAACGCCGGTGCCCCAGTTCGACACGAGGTCCATGGCTTGAGCCATCCCACCTCCACACGAGGCACGACAGCAACAGCGATGCGCTCCCCGTCGCGCGTCAATGCGGTGCCCGCCGACGAATCCACATGCCACGTGGATGCCGACAGCAGCGTCGGCGAATACCCAGACCTCGTCCGTGTCCACGGTTCAGGTGGCCAACGTCCATGGCCGCTCACGGCGTGCGACGCATGGCCCGGCGGCCCTCGGCCCTTCACTGCTCCTGAGGAGGCCCGTCTCCGGCATGGCTGCCGAAGGCAGCGACGGCGCACGGCCTGGCGCGACGACATATGACCCCTGCCACAGCCGCAATGGTGGATGACCCCTTTTTTCAACCAAGCTCTGCCAAAAAGGTGAGGGAAAATGATGTTTTGTTTCTGCTGCATCATTAGAGGATTTGATCCAAAATTTGTCAGGTGTTGAATCGTGATTATCTAGAGTTTGGTAAGGTGAGAGAGATCCCAGAATTTATTTTGCTAAAGGCGTTTTGTTCAAAAATTTCGCCATGGGATTTTGGACGACGACAACAATTAATCAGAAGAAGATTCCAGGTAATAAGAGGTATGTTGCATACTTTTTTTTTGACGTGAGTAGCATAATTTTCAATGTAGTAATTCGTACATTTGGTTGAATACCTTTGTTTTGGCGGAAATCCCTTTTGGTGACCGAGCTCCAATGAGGCCTCCAAATTCAAAATTCAAATTTCATCAAAATTCATATTTTTACATTTCAAAAAATTCTGAAAAAAACACAGCTATACATGAAGGCATAACACACATGTGTGTAAATTTTCAGGGCAAAATACGTTGAAATGAGGGCTGTGCAAAAAAGACAAATCTAGAGTTGTTTAACACATGATACTATTCATTCTCTGAGGCCATGAATTTGTCTTTTTTGTACAGGTCGCAATTCAAGGTATTTCATCATGAATTTTTACACACATGTGGGTTACATCCTTACATATACGCATATTTTTTCAGAATTTTTTGAAACATAAAATTTTGAATTTGAATTTTTCAAAAATAAAGGGCTCCATGGAGCTCGGCCTCCAAAACGCCATTCTCCTGTTTTGGAGACTATAACCTGTCGAAATGCATGGTGTGTGGTCCTTCATGGCATTAGGGGGCGTGTAATTCAGGTATACTGCCTGCATATGAGGGTGCTGGCCTAGCTGGTACAGGGGACAGTGACACTATTCGTACCACCTGATCGCATTATCAAGCTCACATTTTTTTACGGTACTGATAAGTGACCATCACCTACATGACTTGGTTCCTGACTGATAGGCTGATCACCAGGAAGGTGACGCAGACCATTCAGGTGAAGCCCGGGTGGAAGAAGGGGACCAAGGTGACGTTCGAGGGCATGGGTTCGGTTTTCTCTTCTCATTAGACAAAATTAGCATATGCACCTATGGCCTTAGCTAATTTACCATCATTTCTTCCACCTTTTTTTTGTAGAAATCCATGAAGGGCGATTCATGTCTCATATGAACATCCCTGTACTTAAATCGGATTATCATTTATATCTTGGAGATGCATCCATATTCGCCTCCCGTGGACGGTTAAAAATTGTGAAGTTTATATTGTGAGATATAATAGTAGTGTAAGGATTTTTCTTTACATGGTTGGTTTTCGAAATTCTAAGCATGTTTAAATAGCTTTGAGAGGTACGCTATTCTGAACTCTGAAGCCCTCTTAATGGATTTTTTTTATTGGAGGAATTACTCTATATACTTTTGTTAAGCATGTTTTCCATTCTCTTGCATTTCATAAGATAATTCTTAGTTTGACTTGATATATATGTTCTTTCAGGAGGGAGGGTGGTTTAGATGTTATATTTTCGACAAAGTTAGCTACACCTGCATGGCCATAGAGTATTAGTATCACCATTTACTGTCTTCTGATAATGATGCTTGCAAATTATTTGCAATCTCCAGTGTGGATAGTGGGATTAGTAAGTAGGTATCATTGAGCTACTAAGATGACATTGTTTTTACTCCGGTGTCTTAAGTCACCACATGCAAAGATTTGTAGGTAGTAGTCACTTCATGTTGTATTTGTTTTGCAACCTGCAGATTATGTTTGTCCCTCTCGTTATGTTTCGATGCTAATTCCACTAAAGGGATGTAGTTTCTCTTTTGGTATTCATGTTATCAACATATTTGGCTTATTTGAGTCCAATCAGAAAGAAACTGATTTGCCAAGTTAATTCTTGATTAAGATGTTGTACTATTTAGCCAAAACCAAATAAGCAACAAATAGTTTGATTTTACGTATAAGTTTGGTTCACATATATTTCAGGGGGGAAATTGCACAACAAGAGACTCCTTCTGTTTGATCATTATAGACGCAACTATTATTTTAAGCATCATAAACAACTGAATTTGTTGATCGTCCAGGAGTTATACTTCAGTTTTGATTGCAAGATAGCATCCTACTCAATATTGTCAAAATAACCTCATTCGCACTTCATGCAATCTCTTAAAAATTATTATACAAACATCCCGCGGCAACGCGCGGGGTTTCATCTAGTTGACATAGTGCCCAGTGCCAGTTGCTGTTTTTTGCTTGTTTTTTACTTCGCAGAATATCAGTACCAAACAGAGTCCAAACGCAGCGGGACTTTTTGGAGAATTTTTATGGACCAGAAGACACAACTTGGGCCAAAAAAGTACCAGAGGGGTGCCCGGACGGTGGCACAACCCACCTGGGTGCGCCTGGGGTCCCAGGCGCGCCTTGGTAGGTTGTGCCCACCTCAGTGGCCTCCCGCACCGCCTCTTCACCCTATAAATACCCAAATATTTCAGAAACCCTAGGGGAGTCGACGAAATACAATTCCAGCCGCCGCAAGTTCCAGAACCACGAGATCCAATCTAGACACCATCACGGAGGGGTTCATCATCCTCATTGATGCCCCTCCGATGATGCATGAGTAGCTCATTGTAGACCTACGGGTCCGTAGGCACTAGCTAGATGGCTTCTTCTCTCTTTTTGATTCTCAATACAAAGGTCTCTTGGAGATCTATTTGATGTAACTCTTTTTGCGGTGTGTTTATTGGGATCCGGTGAACTTTGTGTTTATGATCAGATCTATATCCATGAATATTATTTGAGTCTTCTTTGATCTCTTATATGCATGATTACTTATAGCCTCGTATTTCTTCTTCAAATCTTTGGTTTTGTTAGGCAAACTAGATCGATTTTTCTTGCCATGGGAAGAGGTGCTTTGTGATGGGTTCGATCGTGCGGTGTTCTTTCCCAGTGGCAGAAGGGGAAGCAAGACACGATAGATCTCGTCTACATCATGTTATCGTTCTTATTGCATTACTTTGTTTCTCCATGAACTTAATACACTAGATGCATGCTGGATAGCGGTCGATGTGTGGAGTAATAGTAGTAGATGCAGGCAGGAGCCGGTCCACTAATCTTGGACGTGATGCTTATATAATGGTCATTGCCTTGGATATCTCATAATTATTCGATCTTCTATGAATTGGCCAATAGTAATTTGTTTACCCACCGTGTGCTATTTTCTCGAGAGAAGCCACCAGTGAAATCTACGACCCCCGGGTCTATTCTCTATCATACTTGCTTTGAGATCTATTTTTATTCGCTCTTGTTTTCAGATCTATTATTCCAAAAAAAACCAAAATATCGTGCTGCATTTTTATTATTAATTATTTTGTTTGGCATTTTATCGAGATCTATTTATCCAATCTACACAAATTTTATCCTGTCAACTTGACAATTTCTGGCACCGTTACCTGTAAGAGGGACTAACAACCCCTCATAAGCGTCGGGTTGCAAGTATTTGTTCTTTGTGTGCAGGTACCGTTTACATAGTGTTGCTTGGTTCTCCTACTGGATTGATACCTTGGTTTCATAACTGCAGGGAAATACCTACCGTAGTTGTGCTTCATCATCCCTTCCTCTCTTGGGAAATACGGACGTAGTTCAAGCGACATCAAAAGGAATTTCTGGCGCCGTTGCCGGGGAGACATCATCAACATCTATCAGGTTCCTAATCACAAATCTCATCTCCTTGCAATTTACATTATTTACGATTTGCCTCTCGTTTTCATCTCCCCCACTTCACAAAAATTTGTCGTTTTATTCGCCCTCTCTTTCGTTCGCCGTTTTCTCGTCAGGTCTGTTTTGTGTGCAATGTTGTTTGCGTAGTCACGATGACTCAAGAAAATATCAAGTTGTGTGATTTTTCCAATACCAATAATGATGATTTTATTAGCACTCCGATTGCTCCTCCCACCATTAGTGCGGAATCTTGTGATATTAATGTCGCTTTGTTGAATCTTGTTGTGAAAGTCCAGTTTTTCCGATACTCCTAATGAAGATTTCGCATCCCATCTGAACACATTCATAGAATTATGCGATATGCAAAAGAAAAAGGATGTGGACAATGATATTGTGAAGTCAAAATTATTTCCGTTCTCTTTGAGGGATCGTGCAAAAAATTGCTTTTCTTCTTTGCCCCGCAATAGTATCGACTCTTGGGATAAGTGCAAAGATGCTTTTATTACTAAGTATTTTCCGCCCACGAAAATTATTTTCCTTAGAACTCAAATCATGAATTTTAAGCAAATTGAGCATGAACATGTTGCACAATCTTGGGAAAGAATGAATTTGATGCTAAGAAGTTGTCCTGCTCGTGGTTTAAATCTTTGATGATCATACAAAAATTTTATGCAGAACTGAATTTTGTTTCTAGAAATATTTTAGATTCTGTCGTGGGTGTTACTTTTATGAAAATTACTTTGGGTGAAGCTAGTAAATTTCTTGATAATATTATGGTAAATTATTCACAATGGCATACCGAAAGAGCACCTACTAGTAAAAAGGTTAATTCGATTGAAGAAATAAATTCTTTGAGTGAAAAGGTTGATGCTCTTATGAAATTGGTTGCTAATAAAAGTGCTCCTATTTATCTTAATGATGTGCCTTTGTTTACTTTGATTGAGCAAAATAGTGATCCCATAGATGTGAATTTTGTCTCGCGAAACAATTTCAATAACAATGCTTATAGAGGTAATTTTAATCCTAGGCCTTTCCCTGGAAAGTCCTCTAACAATTATGGTAATTCCTATGGTAATTCTTCTAACAATAATAATAGGAACACCTCTGATCTTGAGAATAATATTAAAGAATTTATCAATGCTCAAAAAATTTTAAATACTACAATAGAAAAAAAGTTGAATAAGATTGATGATATGTCTAGAAGCATTGATAGAATTCCTCACGATGTAGAAAATCTCAAGTTGAAAGCTTTTGTACCCAAAGTTGATGAATCAATTAAAGCTTTATATGTTTCTATGGATGAAAATAAGAAAATAACCGCTATGCTTAGAGCTAAAAGGGAATTTTTAGAAAGAGCCTTTTCTAGCGATTGCTTTCATAAAAATGATGAAAATCTTAAAATGATTGGTATTTCTTCTATTGATTCTTTGTTTAGTAAGGTTGAAATTGATGATAAAGGGATTGAAGAAGAGTCAGCTTTATCTAGAAGGCATCCCGATAATTTGAAGGGTGAAAATCTTGATGAAAAATTTGATAAAAGTGGGTTTGGAGAGGTCAAAACTTTAACTAGTGATGTGCCCACTATTTTGGATTACAAAGACTTTAATTATGATAATTTCTCTTTGATTGATTGTATTTATTTGTTGCAATCCATGATAAATTCACCCCATGCTTATGAACAAAATAAAGCTTTTACAAAAGATATCATTAATGCTATGATGAAAGCTTTGAAAGAGAAATTGGAATTAGAGATTTCAATTCCTAGAAAATCACATGAGGAATGGGAACCTTCTATCAAAGTCAAGATTAAAAATTATGAGTGTTTTGCTTTATGTGATTTGGGTGCTAGTGTTTCCATAATTCTGAAATCTCTATGTGATGTGCTTGGTCTTACCGATATTGAAGAATGTTCTCTTAATTTGCACTTGGCGGATTCTACCATTAAAAAACCTATGGGAAGGATTAATGATGTTCTTATTCTTGCAAATAGAAATTATGTGCCCGTAGATTTTATTGTTCTTGATATTGATTGCAATCCCTCTTGCCCAATTATACTTGGTACACCATTTTTACGCACTATAGGTGCAATGATTGATATGAAAGAAGTCAATATTAAATTTCAATTTCCATTAAGAAAGGGGATGGAACACTTCCCTGTAACAAGAATTAAGCCACCATATGAATCAATCATGAGGGCATCCTATGGATCTAAAACTAAAGATGACAATACTTGAATCTATGAATTATGCCTAGCTAGGGGCATAAAATGAAAGCGCTTGTTGGGAGGCAACCTAATGAATACAATTTATTTTTGCCTTTTTCTTTCTGTTCTTGAGTGTTTGCGCAATTATGCTACTGTTATGATTGTGTTTTTATGTTTTAATTACTATATGGGCCAAGCAAAGCCTTTGGGATCATGTTGGGTCAGAGTTGATTTGATCTTGTTGGAAAACAGAAACTTTTGCGTTCAGTAGCAGAATTTTGTAAAATCACAGAAGCGCGATGAAATTCTGAATTTTTTACACAAGATTGATACACAAATTTCCCATGTTGTCCTAATTTTTAAGAATTTTTAGAGTTACGGAAGTATATGAAGTTTCCAAATTACTACATATTGCTCTGTTTTTGACAGTTTCTGTTTTCATTGCATTGTGTGCTTATTTTGATGAATCTATGGACTTTATCGGGGGGTATAAGCCATAGAAAAGTTGGAATACAGTAGATAATGCAATAATAAAATATGAATGGGTTTGCAACAGTACTTATAGTAGTGATTTGCTTTCTTATACTAACGGCTGACGGAGGTTTTGTTAAGTTTTGTGTGATTGAAGTTTTCAAGTTTTGGGTGAGATCACGATGGATGAAGGAATAAGGAGTAAGAAAAGCCTAAGCTTGGGGATGCCCCATGGCACCCCAAGTTAATATTCAAGGAGAAACAAGCAACTGAGCTTGGGGATGCCCCGAGTGGCATCCCATCTTCCTTCTAACGACCATCGGTATTTTACTTGGAGCTATATTTTTATTCGTCACATATCATGAGTTTTGCTTGGAGCGTCTTGTATTATATGAGTCTTTGCTCATTTTCCTTTTTAGTTTGTTACAAGTATCCTTGCTGAACACACCTATTTGAGGGATCCAAAATTATGCTATGATTTGTTAGAATTGCTCTTTATGCTTCACTTAAATTTTTTGAGCTATGGAATTGCTCTAGTGCTTCACTTATATCTTTTTGAGCATGGTGTGCTTTAATATTTTTGAAGAAATGCTCACATGCTTCACTTAGATTTATTTGAGAGTTGGTAAATTTTTGAAGAAATTCTCTCATGCCTCACTTATGTTATTTTGAGAGACGAAAAATTGTATGCTCATGTTCTTCACTTAAATTTGTTTGAGCTTGTCAAAAGCAGTTGCAATATATGAAACTATTCCCAAAGTGATAGATACTCAAGAGGGATATAATAAATCTTTCATGAAGATCACTGTTGACAAAATAAACTTGATTCTTTGTAATTGTTTTGAGATATGATGATTGTGATATGTGAGTCATGTTGGTGAGTAATTATGATTTAGTAAGAATATTGGTGTTAAGGTTTGTGATTCCCTATGCAAGCACGAAAGTCAATAGTTATGCAATGAAATTACATCCTATTTGTGGTGCACTATTCGGTGTTAGTTATGCTTAATGCTCACTTATGTGATTTTTTGTTTCTTGGTTGGTTGCTTCTCAATCTTTTTGCTAGCCTCCACTTGCACTAAGTAGAAATACTACTTGTGCATCCAACCTCTCTAAACCCAGTTTTGCCACATGAGTCCACTATACCTACCTATAAGCGGTATTCCCGTGCCGTTCTAAGCAAATTTGTATGTGCCATCTCTATATTTCAAAATAAATTTCCTTTTTGTGTGCTTGTACCGCTCATGAAGCGGCAGGAGGTGGCCAATATTTTCCATGCTAGATGTGTTATTCTCAAGATGAGTGTTTATTCACCTGTCATTGCATGAGAGTGCGACGGTAATAGGGATGCCAGTCCTGAAATGAAAAAAAATACTTTATGTTGTCAAATAATAAATTCCTTGAAAAGTGTTGGTATGGACGGTATCCGTGGATACGGCTAGCCGTGGAATGTGAAATTATGGTGGAAAAATGAATAAACTTTATTTTCTGTTTGGGAACCGCCTATGATATATCTAGCATGGAAAGTGTCAGGAATTACTCGGTCGTTTTCGTTGACCGAAAAAGTATGCCTCACAAAATTTTTTATCTCTCAATTTAAGCTTTGAGCTCTAGCACCTCTACAAATCCCTACTTCCCTCTGTGAAGGGCCTATCTATTTACTTTATGTAATTTTTTTTATTTGAGTATCCATCTTCTCTTATAAAGCACCAACTAAGGGGCACTATGGTCATACTTGAGCATTGGATGTAGCTAATATGCGAGTGTGTTTTGTGAATGGATCAATGATTGAGCATGATGGGCTAGGGATAACTTTCTTTAGTGTTGATATTTTGAAAGACATGGTTGCTTGTTGATATGCCTGAGTATTGAAATCTTCATGTCAAAACTAGACTATTGCTTTGAACCGTATAAAAGTCCAAATGTCCATGCTACAAAAGAAAAGAATATGTGATGAACATGTTAGGTAGCATTCCACATCAAAAATTCAGTTTTTATCATTTACCTACTCGAGGACGAGCAGGAATTAAGCTTGGGGATGTTGATACGTCTCCAACGTATCTATAATTTTTTATTGTTCCATGCTGTTATATTATCATTCTTGCATGTTTTACAATCATTTTATAGTAACTTTATATCATTTTCTGGGACTAACCTATTGACATAGTGCCCAGTGCCAGTTGTTGTTTTTTGCTTGTTTTTTACTACGCAGAATATCAGTACCAAATGGAGTCCAAACGTAGCGAAACTTTTTGGAGGATTTTGATGGACCAGAAGACACAACTAGGGCCAAAGAAGTACCAAAGGGGTGCCCCGAGGGGGGCACAACTATGATCATATCTATATCCATGAATATTATTTGAGTCTTCTTTGATCTCTTATATGCATGATTACTTATAGCTGCGTATTTCTTCTTCGAATCTTTGGTTTAGTTAGGCCAACTAGATCATTTTTTCTTGCCATGGAAAGAGGTGCTTTGTGATGGGTTCGATCGTGCGGTGTTCTTTCCCAGTGACAGAAGGGGCACCAAGACACGCATGTATCGTTGCTATTAAGGATAACAATATGGGGGCTATTCCTACATGAATATATCTCGTCTACATCATGTCATCATTCTTATTGCATTAATCCATTTCTCCATGAATGTAATACACTAGATGCATGTTGGATAGCGGTCGATGTGTGGAGTAATAGTAATAGATGAAGGCAGGAGTCAGTCCACTAATCTTGGACGTGATGCCTATATAATGATCATTGCCTTGGATATCGTCATAATTGTTTGATCTTCTATCAATTGCCCAATAGTAATTTGTTTACCCACCGTGTGATATTTTCTCGAGAGAAGCCACTAGTGAGATCTACGGCCCCCCGGGTCTATTCTCTATCATACTTGCTTTGAGATCTATTTTTATTCGCTCTTGTTTTCAGATCTATTATTCCAAAAACCCCAAAATACCTTGCTGCACTTTTTATTATTTATTTTATTTCGCGTTTTATCGAGATCTATTTATCCAATCTACACAAATTTTATCCCGTCAACTTGACAGTTTCTGGCGCCGTTACCCGTAAGAGGGATTGAAAACCCCTCATAAGCGTCGAGTTGCAAGTATTTGTTCTTTGTGTGCAGGTACCGTTTACATAGTGTTTATTGGTTCTCCTACTGGATTGATACCTTGGTTCCATAACTGAGGGAAATACCTACCGTAGCTGTGCTGCATCATCCATTCCTTTTTGGGAAAATATTGATGTAGTTCAAGCGACATTAGTGCACTCCTCCTCTTCCTCTCCCCCGCTTGGTGTCGTCTCCTTGGGGCTTAAATGAGCTACCCCGGGCCCCTCTGGTCGGCCGCTCGCTGACGATAGCACATTGACTGGCCGGTGCACCTGCCACTGTCCTCGGCAGCGGCGGCCGAGTGGATCAGCTCCGCCGACCAGCGCCTTCACTCCCCTACCGCTCCCCTGCCTAACTCCTCCCACGCGTCGTCTCCTGCGGCGCTGACCCACCGTCTGAGCCGCCCGGCGCCCGTCTGGCAGTCGCCGGAGCCGATCATCGTCGCCACACCCGTACGGACACCCCGCCGTGGATAAGGTCGTAGGGCTCGGCTCCGTCCACATTGATGCTTCTGGAGTACTCCCTTGACCTCATCCAGTCCTCACCACCCTTGACCATCGTCCTAACCTACCTAGTCGGCCGGATTAACTCTGGCGTGATCCACTCCACCACTGACTTCCTCGGATCGCCTATAAAAGGCTACCCCGAGCCCCGTTCAGCACTCACCACACCTCCACCCATCCCCAATCGCCACCCAGAGTGGTCGAACGACCTCAGGGAGGTCTTCTTCCCCGACTCCGGTCACCGACCCACCGCCACCCTTCCCGAT
The DNA here is from genome assembly GCF_018294505.1 of Triticum aestivum. Lineage (NCBI taxonomy): Eukaryota > Viridiplantae > Streptophyta > Magnoliopsida > Poales > Poaceae > Triticum > Triticum aestivum. The sequence continues at coordinate 383,837,201 of NC_057805.1, forward strand.
CGGCACGACGTCGTTACTCCATCTCCGCCTCCAAAAATCCACCAGTAGCCACGCAACACACCCACCACCCGATCTCGTGCTTCAATTTGACGCAAGGAGCTCTCTCTGGCGAGCTCCCACCTCACCCGAAAGCACCGTCCGCCGGCGTCGACCTCACCACCGTTTAGGTGCTTGCCGGTGACCAACTCCACCACCCACCGACGCGGGGCGCCACCTCGAGCACATCTCGACCATCGCTGCTTCCTGAAACGCCGGCGATCAGCGTCGGTGTCCATCGCATCCCCTTTGTACACATGTGCGTAGGGCGCGTTTGAATTTCAAACCTGACTGATGGGGCCCACCCGTCAGTGTTTTATTCTTTTCTGTTGTTTTCGAAAGCGTCTTTTGCCTCTTTACACTTTCTGCGTTGGGAAGCATATTTCCATTAGAGGTGCTTTCAGTTATCACCGCAGGGACCCACTCGTAGTTATTTTATTTACAGAGAGGTCCCTAGTTTTAAATCCTTAATAACTTTTAAACCACAGATCACTTTTAGTTGATTCTTTTTTTGAAATTCTTGTTTTTCACTCTAGTTTTTTACTATTTAATTAAAAATATTTTGAGATAAATTTTTGTACTATTGCAAAAAAGTGATTTGGATGTTTTATTTTCCAGAAAACGAAGAGGGGGACTTTACTGGGAATTTCGAGGAACCACTTTCTGACTACTTTGGTCAAGGCAAGCATTATTGAACTTGGGATATAATGAATTGCATGCATGGTTGCATCGGAGGATTTTGCACCGTAGAGTAGGAATAGTAGAAGCATGCACTAGTCATGTCAATTTGAGCACTATTGCATGAACACTATTGCATGTCACTATTGCATTCACCAGGTTTTGCTAACGTGTGAATATGGTAAGATTCCGGGAGTGTATCTCCTGCCTTGGATGTGCCGGTGGGCACGGGTTGTGTTATGACACGACGGTGTCACTGTGGCATGTGGGACATGCTAGTCTTAATAACAACACCTCCTGAGTCGACCTAGATCGAGTCTTGTTCCATTAAGCCTAGCTAAATACCGTGCTGCCACTTGTCTTCCCGCGAGGGGAGTGCGATTTAGTAAGTTGTTAACCCCTTTCTGTGTACACCACTTAGAGAGGCCACGATGAGGGTTCCATGGCCATGGTTTAATGCCAGTCATCGGGTCAGGGGGCATGGGTGTATCCGGCTGGGCTGAGAGGGGGGCACCCCTTGTAATCCTCGCATATTAATAGTGATCCCATGCTATTCGAGACGGTGGTCTCCCCGACTTAGAGTTTTTCTTGAAAGATGTTTTGGGTGATTCCTAGCATCTGGGAAGTTATTCTGGTGTGTGCTGGTCAGGTGTGTTTCCAACCCAAAGATCGTAATGGAAATTAGTTAGTGTCTAGATATTGGCTATAGAAATTCCATACACGTGGGTAAAGAGTACAACCTTTGCAGAGTTACATCTATTCGAATAGCCGTGTCCACAGTCAAGGACGATAGTTGGGAAGGGTCAAGTATCGGTCCCGGTGTCGGTCTTTAGAGGAAAATAATTAAATTGATCTTGATTCACTTTGCAGGATAATTGTTGTCACCACCAATGCTGTCATGAATATTACCGCTATACATGTTATTGTTATTGTGGACTAACCCGTTATGTTGTTTGATTTTACTGAGTGGCACTTGGGATGGCTAGACTACCCGTGCACTCAGCTTTGTTTCCTTTTCCGAGTTTCACTTGGGATGGCTAGACTACCCGGGTACTCGTTTTATTTTCAAGACCTCTCGAGGCGTCGCTTTTAGACACGCGTTTGGCATTTCTTTTCAAGACCTCTCGGGGCGTTGCTTTCAGACACCGTTTGGCATTTCTTTTCAAGACCACTCGAGACGTCGCTTTCAGACACCCGTTTGGCATTTCTTTTCAAGACCTCTCGAGGCGTCGCTTTCAGACACCCATTTGGCATTCTTCTTAGAATTTCTCGGGCGGTCTAACGTCCGATGTTCCACTTTAATTTCTTGGTTAATACTGAAGTTACGTAATTATTTATCCATACCAGTTTAACATTATCATGCCATGATTTAATTCATATCAGCATGTGCATTTAACATAGCCCATCATGAGCATTTGCATTTGTTGTATCTTTTGTTCATAATGTTTGCGAGTACATTCCAACGTACTCACAGACTTTGCGAGTACATTCCAACGTACTCACAGGCTTGTCCCTGGCTATTGTCTTGGACAGACCTGGAGGAGGACAACCTTGTGGAGGAAGATTGCGTTAGTGAGCCTGACGCTTAGAGGTGTTCCCAGTCAGTCAACTGTGGTCTTGGAGTCTACCACATATATCATCCGCAGTGCTCCCGCTTCATGAATAAAATAGGCAAGCCTCACTCTGACGCTTGGTTTTATTTCATTGTATCGGAGTTGTACCACCATCACACCACTGTTATATTCCACCACCACCTATATTGCAAGTTTGTACAGAATGTTGACCACTTGCTCAACCTGATGTAATATTATGTTTGTACTGGTTATCTATATCAAGGAAGTCTACCAGCAGATCTGATCTTGGGGCTGGTGTGACTTTGGGCTATTCTGTGATTTATCGCGGAAATGAGCCTCACAATGAGTTGCCCAACACGCCGCCAACCCAACCAACAGTGTCAGGGTATTAGGGGCTTGGTCGCCCACAACACCCGAATCCAAAAACTTGTGTTGTAATTGCATATTATCATGCCAGGCATAGAAACATTGACACCGAACATATATGTCAAAGTATTCAAGGATTTGAAGTACCTAAAGTGCTAGCTCTCCCAATGACATGATGAACTGAACCACACCTTAGAAAGTAGTTACAACACCCATGGTTCGCTTACAGAGCTAACTCAGCTAGCTAGTATAACCCACAAGACAATCTTGATCCTATCACAATGTGCATTCACATTTTAGGTGAGAGCCATTCTCTGGTTTCTTCGGTTTTTCTTTTTTTTTTCTCTTTCTCCTTTTTCTTTGTTTGTTTCTTCGGTTTTACCACTTTTCTTTGGGTTTTGCTCATGCACGTTGTAAATTTTTTGTATACATCAGGAAAAATTTGTACATATTTCACATTTTCTGAATACATGATTTCTTTTCAAATATATGAATTGGTGTCTACTTATTTTCATAGACATTGTACATTATTATCTACATCTAAAGCATTTTCTATATATATTAACAATTTTCAAATACACGATTAACATTTTTACAAAATACCTGTTTTTAATGTTTTATTGATTACGTGTTAATTTTTTTTAAAATACACGTTGAAACATTTTCTGAATCACACAAAACATTTTTTAAAACTGTGCGAACATTTGTTTTACATTGTACTAAAGTTTTTTTTATCACGAATATATTTTTAAATGTATGATTGTTTTAAAATGTAAAATACATTTTTTTGAATGGTATGAAACATGTTTTTTAATTACTTGATTTTCTTAAATGTCACATACATTTTATTGAAATTCGTGAAATTTTAGAAATGTTACCTACATTTTTTCATGGTTCAAACATTTTTTAAAGTTTATAAAATGTTGCTACACCACCTGAACATTTTTTAAATGTGTGTTGAGCACTTTTAAAAAAATACATTTTTAAAATGTTTGATGAGCACTTTAAAAAAAATAACTAATGTGTCCATGGTATATGTATTTAATATGTTCATAAACAAAACTAAGAAAAGAAATAAACATACACATATGACGTTAGCATGACGAAACCACATGGCTACTGGTGGGCCCACTAGCCACCCCCTGTAGGTGAGCTGAGCTTGCGTCTAGCTAAAGGCGACACAGACTTTCCCGCGGGCGAGACACGACCGCACCCATGGAAAAAGTTGAGGCAATTTAAAAGGCTAGCATTAGTTCAAAGGCTTTGAAATAAAAAACAGAAGTAACAAGCTTGCAGTGATGGTCTGCTAGTGGTTTGCCCATAAGCAAATATACTTACTACATGCCTAATAACGCAGATTTATCTTTAAAAAAAATCCTAGATGCAAATACAAATTCCGTAACCTTGCATTCCCAAATACTGTTTCAGTAAATTGTTTCTATTTCTTAATAATATGATAGAACTATTTAACAAAAAAATTAGAACATTGTTTTCCTCTTAAAAAATAGAAGTATGCACATTTTGTAGTTAATGTGTGTACAATATAAACATTTTTAAATATATATAGGACAAATGTTTCCTACAACCGGGTGTAGTTACTCCCACTTTTTGTTTCATATTTTCTAGGTAGTATCTCTCATACCGGAGTGTATGTTCACGTTGTATGTAGTATATAAGAATGTTTATGCAGTATATATTCTACTTTTTAGGTAGTATGTATCATATTTTTAGTATGTATGGAATTTCCTGGGCCAATGCTAACACAAACTATGCCAGCTCAAGCTAGAACTCACTTAGAAGGTCAGGAAAGAGCGACTCTTTCTAGATCAACATGCCAAGCATAGAAACATCAACGCCGACCATATTTATCAAACAAAGTATGAGGACTTGAATACCTAGTTGCTCATCAAATGTCGTGTTCAACTAAACCACTGCTTTAGAAAATTGTTTACCTCCATGGTTCACTCCACCAAGCTAATGCAGCTAGCTAGTGAGGGCACCTCCACCACCATCCATCAACCTGCCCGCAAATGTTTCGGCCACATGGAACATTTTTCAAATACATAATTAACATTTTTACAAAATAAGTGTTTCAAACAATTCTTTTCATACATATTAAGCATTTTTAAATACACGTTGAATCATTTTTGGTATGATACTAAACATTTGTGAACTATGCGATTTTTTAAAGCTTTGCAAAAATTTGTTTGCATCGTATTGACAAAATTTTAAAATGACAAACATATTTTGTAATGTGTGAATTGTAAAATAGAGTTTTTAATGGTATAAAACATTCTTTTTAATTAAATACACATTTTTAACATTTTATACCTTTTTCCAAAATGTCACCTACATTTTTCTGAAATGCGTGAACATTTTTGAAATGTAAATAAAATTTTTGTGAATGGTACATTTTTTATATATATTTCACAAACATTCTTTTACATTGTATAACACGTGAACATTATTGAAATGTCACATACATTTTTTAATGGTACATGCATTTTCAAAAAGTTGAGCGGACATTTTTTTACACGGCATGCATATTTTTTAAATATGCGATGAACACTTTTATAAATATTAACTAAAATATTTTTTCATAATATATGTATTTAGTTTTTTTTAAATAAACAAAAGTCAGACATAAATAAAAACACATGTGTGACGTTAGAGCGACGAAACCACATGGCTACTGAGTCGGCCACACAACCACTCCCCTAGAAACGGTTGAGGCAATTCAAAAGGTTAGTGTGAATTCAAAGGCTTTGAAGTCCAAAACGATGTAACAAGCTTGCAGTGATAGTCTGCTAGTGGTTTGGCCCATAAGCAAAGATACGTACGGTACAAGCCTAATAATGTAGATTAATCCTTAAAAAGATCCTATTAACGGAGATACAAATTCGGTAACCATTTCATTTCCAAATACCGTCTCTGGTTTGTTTTCCATAATTAATATTATTTAATTATTTAACATAAAATTATAACACCATTTCCCTCTTACAAAATAGAAGTGTAAACATTTTGCAGTTAGCGCGGGTACAATATAAACATTTTTTCGCAAGAAAAAAGATTCATTCTACAGAAATTGTAACATGTTGATCTAATATAAGGCAAGGTTTTAACATCCAAGCTTAGAACTTTGCTTTCATTCATTGCAGATTTGCTTACAATGCGCATTATTTGCGCCTTTTTTGATTCACCAAGACCCACTAAAGGTTGTTACAAACGAATAGTGGGAGCTCTTTCTAACGAATATAAATGGAGAAAATATAACCTTTGTCATATTCAAAGATCATAAGATCAAATGGAGTTGGACTGAGTTCTCCCATCTGCTAGATCAAAGATCAGAGTCAAGGGAGCTCTTGTAAGTGAGCCTAAGTAAGTAGTGTGGTTTAAGCGGATCAGTCATCGTTGAGTTATGCTTTCATCACATAGTTGGTTTTAGCCAGAACCGCCCTCTCGCCTTCTTTTTGTGCCCCATAATTGTTGATCTGAATTCATGTTGGATTAGAGAATTATTGAAGTTGTGTCGAAAATTGTGTACAAGGTAGGTTACAGTTGGACTCCGAGTAGTATTGTGTTTAGATAGAATATAGAGTTGTGTCCTAATAGGACACCTGTATCCTAGGCCTCTCACACGACGTAACCTATGCCAACATAATAGCACAGGTACGCAGGGGGAGCCGGCGGCGTATACCGGCGTCCGGGTGATCGGTGTGCGGTATGGTGACGGTGTCACAGGGAGGAGCCCCCGTAGTTAGGCCCCGGGGATGTAGCCATATCGGTGAACCTCGTTAACAAATCTCGGTGTCGTGCCTCATGTGATTGCTTGGTCCTCGGATGATCGAATAGCGCTTCCGATTTATTCTAACAAGTGGTATCATGAGCAAGGTTCGAAGAGGCCGTCAATCTAGAGGAGATGAAGATATAGTTGGAGTTCTGCAGGAGTGATAACACATGTGTTGAGCGGTTGTGATCTCCTACCAAAAGCGAATCAGGGGGAAGCGTGTGTGCTTATGGCAGCAGCAGGTGTGGCAGAATCGATCGATCCGGATCGGATCTGCTGACGCGTGTGGCAACTAGGCGAGAACGGATTATGGCGGTGGCTGTGAGGATGAGCGGCACCAGGCCAAATCCTATTTGGCTCCTTTTGCGCCTGATACAGCTGTTTCAACAAACGGGCGCACACCCCCCTCCCTTCCTTCGCTACTAACGGGCCGGCCCATCTCCACAGCTCGCTATATGTTTTTATAGTGCAACAAAGGGCGCTTGAGGGAGAGTCGGACCACCTGGGACCTCCCGTTTCATGAGACGTTGCAACAACCACCACGCCGCGAACCAACCTGTGGTTGGATGGTTAGAGGGATTGTGGTATCCCCAACCCATCAGGGTTCAAGTCCTGGTGCTCAGATTTATTCTTGGATGGATTTATTTCAGGATTTCCGGCGATGTGCATTCAGTGGAAGGAGACGTTCCCGTCGATGACGAGGTGCCTACGGTGACTTCGTAAAATTCAGGATGATATGCCGGCTCAGTCTTTCATAGATGCTTATAGGGGTAGGGTGTGCGTGTGTGCGTTTATAGGGGTGAGTATATGCGCGTGTATATGAATGCTTACGTCTGTACTGTGTTAAAAAAACACATCACCTAGGCTGCTCTGATAAGTTACATCTTTTTTATCCTTTCTTCTTTCATCTTTCCTTTTTCCTTTTCCTTTTCCCCTTTTTTCAAATTTGAGAAATTTTCTTTCTTCACGTTTTTTCTGAAAAATGGATGAACTTTTTATTTACAAATTCAATGAACTTTTCTCAAATTCGATGAATTTTTTTCAAATTCGATGAAAATTTTCAAATTCGGCGAACTTTTTTCAACTTCGATGAACTTCTTTTGAATCTGATGAACTTTTTTCAAATTCGGCGAACTTTTTTTCAAATCCGGTGAACTTTTTTCAATTTTGTGTTCAAAATTAACTTTTTTTTAGAATTGATGAACGTTTTCAAATTCATGAACTATTTTCCAATTCGTAATTTTTTTTAGATCTATGTGTTTTTCAGTTTTGTGAACGAAGAGACGAACAACAAAGAAAAAAGATAGCTGGGCCGGCCCACGGGAGGCTGCTGCGTGAGCGCCCGTTAAGCGAACGGGCGCCTAAGTCGCCGATGAGGAGGGCGATTCCTAAAGGGCAGAACCTATTTGATGCTCGTTAGCGTCAAAAGGTCGCGCTTTCGCTGAGGGGAGCCGCCGGTCGGGCCGGCCCATGTACGGGCTTCGCGTTTTTTCCGTTAGCTACAGCTTCCTTCGCTGTTTCCTGCGTTCTTTTTTCGTTTGTTTTCTGTGGTTTTTTGCTTTTGTTTTTTTCAATGTTTGTCCGGTTTTCAGTGGTTTTGTTCTGATTTTTTTGGTTCGTTTTTCCTTTCGGCTTTTTCTTTTTCTTTTAGTTTTATTTCTTCTTCTCTTTACTGTGTGTTATATAAAAAGTTCACCTCCTATTACGAAAATGTTCATCGTATATTAAAAAAATGGTTCCCCATGCATTATGAAAATGTTCATCGTACATTTAACAAAATGTTCATGACATATTGATAAAATGTTCACTGTATACTTAAAAAATGTTCAGCGTATATCACACAAATGTTCAATGCCTATATCACACAAATGTTCAGTGCCTATTTAGAAAATTTTCATTATATATTTAAAAAAATCATTGTATATTAAAAAGATGTTCAATGGTTGAATTTTTTTTATCTGTCGCTGTGCTTAGTTCTTGAACATTCTCGCACCGAATTAATCACTAGTATTGGTGAGCTCAACTGGTAAAGAAAACTTGCAGTCTATCGTTGGTCGCGTGTTTAATTCCTCGACTGAGCGTGTATTATACAAAAATGCATTCCGAAAATGTTCATCGTGTATTACAAAAATGTTCATCGTACATTTAACAAAATGTTCATGACATATTGATAAAATGTTCACTGTATACTTAAAAAATGTTCAGCGTATATCACACAAATGTTCAATGCCTATATCACACAAATGTTCAGTGCCTATTTAGAATTTTTTTCATTATATATTTAAAAAATTTCATTGTATATTAAAAAGATGTTCAATGGTTGAATTTATTTGTTTTTTTATCTGTCGCTGTACTTAGTTCTTAAACATTCTCGCACCGAATTAATCACTAGTATTGGTGAGCTCAACTGGTAAAGAAAACTTGCACTCTATCGTTGGTCGCGTGTTTGATTCCTCGACTGAGCGTGCATTATACACAAATGCATTCCGAAAATGTTCATCGTGTATTACAAAAATGTTCATCGTGTATTACAAAAATGTTCATCGTACATTTAACAAAATGTTCATGACATATTGATAAAATGTTCACTGTATACTTAAAAAATGTTCAGCGTATATCACACAAATGTTCAATGCCTATATCACACAAATGTTCAGTGCCTATTTAGAAAATTTTCATTATATATTTAAAAAAATTCATTGTATATTAAAAAGATGTTCAATGGTTGAATTTATTTGTTTTTTTATCTGTCGCTGTGCTTAGTTCTTAAACATTCTCGCACCGAATTAATCACTAGTATTGGTGAGCTCAACTGGTAAAAAAAACTTGCAGTCTATCGTTGGTCGCGTGTTTGATTCCTCGACTGAGCGTCCTTTTTTGCTAATTTAGTTGCAGCCTGCAGTGAAGCCACAGAATGGGCCGGCCCAATTCGATGCACGCCCTGCGCGAAAGCTCCTCCTGTTGACGCACGCGAGCGTCAGCTAGGAGCACTCACTCGCGATGTCCTTTGTTGAACAGGGGTGTAGTTCGAATCCTGCGGCTAGGGGTGGGCATAAAAACCGATGAACCGAACACTGAACCGAAACCGTAACCGAAAAGACCGAATTTTTGGTTTTTATCAATTGTGCATAAAAATTCGGTTTCTACACTCGCTAACCGAATTAAGTTCGGTAGGTTCGGTTTTGTTTTCGGTTGACCGAAATAGAAACCGAACAGTGCGTATGTTTGTCTTCCAGCCAGCTTACGTCGCTAAGGTGCATGCAATCTAGCCCGCGTGTGACTGTGCGAACACACGCGTGCAATCCAGCCCATCTCACCCTGTTCTGTTTCTGTATTCTAGACAGAAAAAAAGAGCGTCCCCGCAGGGAATCGAACAAGGAACCTCTACTTCGAGCTACCCGACAGAAACCATCAGGCCACCATGCCCAACGTGGTTACTAACATCCTCTTATATCTTTTCTTCCTTTAACTTTACTTTTTTACTTTTTTCCTTTTTTCCTTTTTTTTTCTTTTCTTCTTCCTCGCTCAATGATTTTTTTTATAATTCGTGAACTTTTTCTTCATATCGATGAACTTTTTTTTCAAATTCGGTGAACTTATTTCAGATTCGATGAATTTTTTTATATTTAATGAACTATTTTTTCAAATTCTATGAACTCTTTTTCAAATCCACTGAACTTTTTTTCAAATTCGATGAACTTTTTCCAGATTTAATGATTTTATTCATATTTGATGAACTTTTTTCAGATTTGATGAATTTTTTTTCAAATTCAACAAACTTTTTCTAAATTTGATGAACTTTTTTTCAAATTGATGAACTTTTTCCAATTTTGTAGATTTTTTTGATAATCCATGAACATTTTTTTCAATTTGAATGAACTTTTTTTCAAAATCGATGAACTTTTTCAAATTTGATGAACTTTTCTTCAAAAATGATACCTTTTCCAAATCCATGAACCTTTTCTTATCACGATTTGTTTTCCAAAAAATTTAAGCGATACAGTACATGGTTATCTGCAACAAATAGCGCTGCGGCACCTTTATTAGGTATTTCAGGCCGTTACAAATAACTCAAGGCCGTTAGCTCCATTGGTTAGCGAGCTCGGAGGCGGAATGATGGTCGTGAGTTCGAATCCTTGTAGCTGACAATTTTTTTGGGATTTTCCGCGCGAGTTCTCTGGCCGACGCGTTTTCGTGGGCCGGCCCAACATGCAGGGCGCGTGGGCGCCGGATCTCCTAGCCGGCGCTTCCGCATGAGCCTGTGGGCTTCTTTTTTTATTTTACTTAGTAGGCTTCTTGGTATAATGCGGAGCGACCGGCTGGCAACACAATCATGTTTAGTCCCACCTCGTTTGTTCAAGGAGAAGTGGGTAGCAAATCATTTATATAAGAGGCCATGCGTGAGTGTGTAATGCACAGCGCACAGCGCACTATTCCGAGTGTCGGTACATCGGTATATACCGAAACCGAACCGAAATTTTCGGTCAACCGAAATATCCGTTACCAAATTTGCCCTCGCATTTTTAATTTCCAGTTTAGCAAACCGAATTTAATAAAAAACCGAACGATGGAAACCGAAAATTAAACATGAAAGGGTTAGAAGGCCGTTAGCTCCATTGGTCAGCGAGCTCGGAGGCGGTATGATGGTCGTGAGTTCGAATCCTTGTAGCTGACAATTTTTTTGGGATTTTCCGCGCGAGTTCTCTGGCCGACGCGTTTTCGTGGGCCGGCCCAACATGCAGGGCGCGTGGGCGCCGGATCTCCTAGCCGGCGCTTCCGCATGAGCCTGTGGGCTTCTTTTTTTATTTTACTTAGTAGGCTTCTTGGTATAATGCGGAGCGACCGGCTGGCAACACAATCATGTTTAGTCCCACCTCGTTTGTTCAAGGAGAAGTGGGTAGCAAATCATTTATATAAGAGGCCATGCGTGAGTGTGTAACGCACAAGCGCACAGCGCACTATTCCGAGTGTCGGTACATCGGTATATACCGAAACCGAACCGAAATTTTCGGTCAACCGAAATATCCGTTACCAAATTTGTCCTCGCATTTTTAATTTCTAGTTTAGCAAACCGAATTTAATAAAAAACCGAACGATGGAAACCGAAAATTAAACATAAAAGGGTTAGAAGGCCGGCCCATATAGCATCCTATTTGACGCCCACAGGCGTCAAAAGGCGAAATCACTAATTAAGGAGTACTCGTTGCAAAGAACACTCCACTTTCCCAGGTCGCGACAAGTGGCGCACATGCAGCGCGCCACTTTTCGCAACCTGGAAGTTTTCCCTTTTTTCGTAGATCCGTTTATTCAAAACGTTTTATCTCTTAAACCGTGCGTTCAAATCTCGAACCGTTTTCATCATTGGATTCCTCGCGTCGAGATCTTCAAAACTAGATTCCATGTTGATAGGTTTTGACGAACTTTTTCACGAAAAAACGAAAAAAAACGGACGAAAAAACCGAACCGGGAGCACGGTTTTTTCCCTTTCCGAAAGAGGCACTGTAACACCCCGGATGTAACTTTCCATAATTGTAACTCCGACTCTTGCCATTTTCGGCTATGTGCTATGATATTCCCTCCGTGGTCGGGTTTTGTTTTTCGTTTTGCATTTTGTTCATGTCATGCATCTCATACCATGTCATCATGTGCATTGCATTTGCATACGTGTTCGTCTCATGCATCCGAACATTTTTCCCGTTGTCCGTTTTGCAATCCGGCGCTCCCATCTTCTCCGGTGCACCCCTCTTGTTTTCTTTCGTGAGCGGGTGTCTAACGTTCTCGGAATGGACCGTGGCTTGTCAAGTGGCCTTGGTATACCACCCGGAGACCACCGGTCAAGTTTCGTTCCATTTGGAGGTCGTTTGGTACTCCAACGGTTAACCGAGCAACCGCAAAGTCCATTTGTGTGTGCAGCAAAAACCCCCTAAAAAACCAGCCCAAAACCCACCAAACTCTCTTCCATGCTGTAGGTCGTTCGATCACGATCGTGTGGGCGAAAACCGCACCTCATTTGGACTCTCCTAGCTCCCTCTACCTATAAATAGGCATCTCTCCCGAGATACAAACGCAGACGAAACCCTAGATAATCCCCTCGCGCCGCGCCGGACGTGTCCGTACCGGCCGGACGCAAACCCGCCGCCGCTCTCGCCCACTCGCAGGACGCCACGTCAGCGCCCGG